>NW_026644757.1:0-119041 GCF_030020395.1 Manis pentadactyla
GTATAGATCATTTTTTGCCCTGTAGACCCTGGGTATATGCATTGGCTTTTTCCATAAGACTTCCATAACGTCATTTCGACTATGCGTTCATGCCTGAAGATTGTGATCGGTATCAAGTATAAAAATGCCTTTTTAATCGCACTGAAGGGCATGTAGTGGCTAAGACCACAGGTTTCAGAGATTGAGAGTGGTGCGTTCACATCACACACTTCTGTCCCTTAATGCCAGGGCACTTCAGGAAATGATTTCACCTCACCATGGCGAGTGATTTCCTCAATGGTAATAAAGGGACAGTATAACCGACATTCCTTGTTAAATGATTATGAAGTGAAAAGTAGACAATACATTCAAAGTGTGTCGGAAAAAGCACGGCGCTTGGAATTTCGTTCGTAACAGTCATCCATGACGGGAGCAAGAGCAGTGCTTGTATCCATGGCACCCATTGTGTGAGGTTGTCAAATGCCATGATTCCGAGCCCGGCGCCAAAGATTAAAGGGGAGTGGGGACTGCTGCGTCTCGCTGCACAAGTGCCCAGAGAGCTTCAGGCTGCATGCCACTCTAAGATTCTTTTAAGGAAAAAGAGGTATTTAAACATTTTTCCGAACATTCACAAAGAAGGCGTTTTCTCCAAAAAAGAAGTATAAAGTAATTTAAAAATTGTTTTAGAAGTTTTATTTTGCTAGGACGCTACTCCTATGGCTGGAGATGCTACTTGGGACTCGAAAGAAGGTCACGGAGCAGTGTATTCGTTTTGAGTTTCTTCCGGAGAGATACCAGCTCTCGATGATTACCTACGCACTAAGCAGGCTTAGTCCTAGAATACACTAGCTTCATGCTAGTGTATGTGTTTCCATAAACCACTATTTTACTCTCTCTCACTATAGTATTTATAAAAATGAAAGTGTTATTGCTAACGATTTACACTACTTACTGTAGAAAGGAGGATTTTAATTTTTATCAAAGGCTTGAACTGACACCATGTCTCTCTCCATACTCATCATTTTTCTCTTTATCGATTTCTTTTAAATCTTAGGAAAGATTATTTGCAGGAACCAACTACTCTCTATGCCTGCGAAATTAAGAGAGAACGAAAAAACTCGTTTTGATGTATTATTTCTGAATGACAAAGAGGCAAAGGAATCAAATGTTGTAAATTGCGTGACTTTTTTTATGGAAAAGTTGGTTGAGTAAAATATTCTTTGTTTTCCTCGCCCACAGTTCTTTTGACTGCTCAGCGAATTGAACTTTTAATACAAGCTTCAGATTTCCCTAACAATCCATTTCTCGTTCTTTGAAATCCTGCAGTCAGAATAGATCTCGCAATACAGGAAACGCCTATTGAAATTCTTCTTTCATTAATGCAGAAGCAAAAATGTGAACAATGACATTTGTGAGGGGAATTTTGACACCAAAATAATCTGTTCCTTTTCTGACAAAGGTAGGTCTTCCACGCTGAATAAAACATAACTGTTTTAAAATTATACCTGGATCCAAAAAAGGGTAAATGTCTGAAAACTTGAAGTTTAATCAAAAGCGCCGCGTGCTGGGGAGCATAAAACGGATTTTCCGGATTCCTTCTTAGTGTTTTAGGGTGTAAAAACGCAGTCAGTACAGCTGCTGTTCCTACTAACTACATTTGATATCTCAGCAAAACTTCTCCCCTCAGAATTCCTATTTAAGATGAGAATTTCTGAGAAGATTTAGTATAGATCATTTTTTGCCCTGTAGACCCTGGGTATATGCATTGGCTTTTTCCATAAGACTTCCATAACGTCATTTCGACTATGCGTTCATGCCTGAAGATTGTGATCGGTATCAAGTATAAAAATGCCTTTTTAATCGCACTGAAGGGCATGTAGTGGCTAAGACCACAGGTTTCAGAGATTGAGAGTGGTGCGTTCACATCACACACTTCTGTCCCTTAATGCCAGGGCACTTCAGGAAATGATTTCACCTCACCATGGCGAGTGATTTCCTCAATGGTAATAAAGGGACAGTATAACCGACATTCCTTGTTAAATGATTATGAAGTGAAAAGTAGACAATACATTCAAAGTGTGTCGGAAAAAGCACGGCGCTTGGAATTTCGTTCGTAACAGTCATCCATGACGGGAGCAAGAGCAGTGCTTGTATCCATGGCACCCATTGTGTGAGGTTGTCAAATGCCATGATTCCGAGCCCGGCGCCAAAGATTAAAGGGGACTGGGGACTGCTGCGTCTCGCTGCACAAGTGCCCAGAGAGCTTCAGGCTGCATGCCACTCTAAGATTCTTTTAAGGAAAAAGAGGTATTTAAACATTTTTCCGAACATTCACAAAGAAGGCGTTTTCTCCAAAAAAGAAGTATAAAGTAATTTAAAAATTGTTTTAGAAGTTTTATTTTGCTAGGACGCTACTCCTATGGCTGGAGATGCTACTTGGGACTCGAAAGAAGGTCACGGAGCAGTGTATTCGTTTTGAGTTTCTTCCGGAGAGATACCAGCTCTCGATGATTACCTACGCACTAAGCAGGCTTAGTCCTAGAATACACTAGCTTCATGCTAGTGTATGTGTTTCCATAAACCACTATTTTACTCTCTCTCACTATAGTATTTATAAAAATGAAAGTGTTATTGCTAACGATTTACACTACTTACTGTAGAAAGGAGGATTTTAATTTTTATCAAAGGCTTGAACTGACACCATGTCTCTCTCCATACTCATCATTTTTCTCTTTATCGATTTCTTTTAAATCTTAGGAAAGATTATTTGCAGGAACCAACTACTCTCTATGCCTGCGAAATTAAGAGAGAACGAAAAAACTCGTTTTGATGTATTATTTCTGAATGACAAAGAGGCAAAGGAATCAAATGTTGTAAATTGCGTGACTTTTTTTATGGAAAAGTTGGTTGAGTAAAATATTCTTTGTTTTCCTCGCCCACAGTTCTTTTGACTGCTCAGCGAATTGAACTTTTAATACAAGCTTCAGATTTCCCTAACAATCCATTTCTCGTTCTTTGAAATCCTGCAGTCAGAATAGATCTCGCAATACAGGAAACGCCTATTGAAATTCTTCTTTCATTAATGCAGAAGCAAAAATGTGAACAATGACATTTGTGAGGGGAATTTTGACAACAAAATAATCTGTTCCTTTTCTGACAAAGGTAGGTCTTCCACGCTGAATAAAACATAACTGTTTTAAAATTATACCTGGATCCAAAAAAGGGTAAATGTCTGAAAACTTGAAGTTTAATCAAAAGCGCC
Source organism: Manis pentadactyla (assembly GCF_030020395.1). Classification (NCBI taxonomy): domain Eukaryota; kingdom Metazoa; phylum Chordata; class Mammalia; order Pholidota; family Manidae; genus Manis; species Manis pentadactyla. The sequence goes on from NW_026644757.1 coordinate 3,242, forward strand.
GCGTGCTGGGGAGCATAAAACGGATTTTCCGGATTCCTTCTTAGTGTTTTAGGGTGTAAAAACGCAGTCAGTACAGCTGCTGTTCCTACTAACTACATTTGATATCTCAGCAAAACTTCTCCCCTCAGAATTCCTATTTAAGATGAGAATTTCTGAGAAGATTTAGTATAGATCATTTTTTGCCCTGTAGACCCTGGGTATATGCATTGGCTTTTTCCATAAGACTTCCATAACGTCATTTCGACTATGCGTTCATGCCTGAAGATTGTGATCGGTATCAAGTATAAAAATGCCTTTTTAATCGCACTGAAGGGCATGTAGTGGCTAAGACCACAGGTTTCAGAGATTGAGAGTGGTGCGTTCACATCACACACTTCTGTCCCTTAATGCCAGGGCACTTCAGGAAATGATTTCACCTCACCATGGCGAGTGATTTCCTCAATGGTAATAAAGGGACAGTATAACCGACATTCCTTGTTAAATGATTATGAAGTGAAAAGTAGACAATACATTCAAAGTGTGTCGGAAAAAGCACGGCGCTTGGAATTTCGTTCGTAACAGTCATCCATGACGGGAGCAAGAGCAGTGCTTGTATCCATGGCACCCATTGTGTGAGGTTGTCAAATGCCATGATTCCGAGCCCGGCGCCAAAGATTAAAGGGGAGTGGGGACTGCTGCGTCTCGCTGCACAAGTGCCCAGAGAGCTTCAGGCTGCATGCCACTCTAAGATTCTTTTAAGGAAAAAGAGGTATTTAAACATTTTTCCGAACATTCACAAAGAAGGCGTTTTCTCCAAAAAAGAAGTATAAAGTAATTTAAAAATTGTTTTAGAAGTTTTATTTTGCTAGGACGCTACTCCTATGGCTGGAGATGCTACTTGGGACTCGAAAGAAGGTCACGGAGCAGTGTATTCGTTTTGAGTTTCTTCCGGAGAGATACCAGCTCTCGATGATTACCTACGCACTAAGCAGGCTTAGTCCTAGAATACACTAGCTTCATGCTAGTGTATGTGTTTCCATAAACCACTATTTTACTCTCTCTCACTATAGTATTTATAAAAATGAAAGTGTTATTGCTAACGATTTACACTACTTACTGTAGAAAGGAGGATTTTAATTTTTATCAAAGGCTTGAACTGACACCATGTCTCTCTCCATACTCATCATTTTTCTCTTTATCGATTTCTTTTAAATCTTAGGAAAGATTATTTGCAGGAACCAACTACTCTCTATGCCTGCGAAATTAAGAGAGAACGAAAAAACTCGTTTTGATGTATTATTTCTGAATGACAAAGAGGCAAAGGAATCAAATGTTGTAAATTGCGTGACTTTTTTTATGGAAAAGTTGGTTGAGTAAAATATTCTTTGTTTTCCTCGCCCACAGTTCTTTTGACTGCTCAGCGAATTGAACTTTTAATACAAGCTTCAGATTTCCCTAACAATCCATTTCTCGTTCTTTGAAATCCTGCAGTCAGAATAGATCTCGCAATACAGGAAACGCCTATTGAAATTCTTCTTTCATTAATGCAGAAGCAAAAATGTGAACAATGACATTTGTGAGGGGAATTTTGACACCAAAATAATCTGTTCCTTTTCTGACAAAGGTAGGTCTTCCACGCTGAATAAAACATAACTGTTTTAAAATTATACCTGGATCCAAAAAAGGGTAAATGTCTGAAAACTTGAAGTTTAATCAAAAGCGCCGCGTGCTGGGGAGCATAAAACGGATTTTCCGGATTCCTTCTTAGTGTTTTAGGGTGTAAAAACGCAGTCAGTACAGCTGCTGTTCCTACTAACTACATTTGATATCTCAGCAAAACTTCTCCCCTCAGAATTCCTATTTAAGATGAGAATTTCTGAGAAGATTTAGTATAGATCATTTTTTGCCCTGTAGACCCTGGGTATATGCATTGGCTTTTTCCATAAGACTTCCATAACGTCATTTCGACTATGCGTTCATGCCTGAAGATTGTGATCGGTATCAAGTATAAAAATGCCTTTTTAATCGCACTGAAGGGCATGTAGTGGCTAAGACCACAGGTTTCAGAGATTGAGAGTGGTGCGTTCACATCACACACTTCTGTCCCTTAATGCCAGGGCACTTCAGGAAATGATTTCACCTCACCATGGCGAGTGATTTCCTCAATGGTAATAAAGGGACAGTATAACCGACATTCCTTGTTAAATGATTATGAAGTGAAAAGTAGACAATACATTCAAAGTGTGTCGGAAAAAGCACGGCGCTTGGAATTTCGTTCGTAACAGTCATCCATGACGGGAGCAAGAGCAGTGCTTGTATCCATGGCACCCATTGTGTGAGGTTGTCAAATGCCATGATTCCGAGCCCGGCGCCAAAGATTAAAGGGGAGTGGGGACTGCTGCGTCTCGCTGCACAAGTGCCCAGAGAGCTTCAGGCTGCATGCCACTCTAAGATTCTTTTAAGGAAAAAGAGGTATTTAAACATTTTTCCGAACATTCACAAAGAAGGCGTTTTCTCCAAAAAAGAAGTATAAAGTAATTTAAAAATTGTTTTAGAAGTTTTATTTTGCTAGGACGCTACTCCTATGGCTGGAGATGCTACTTGGGACTCGAAAGAAGGTCACGGAGCAGTGTATTCGTTTTGAGTTTCTTCCGGAGAGATACCAGCTCTCGATGATTACCTACGCACTAAGCAGGCTTAGTCCTAGAATACACTAGCTTCATGCTAGTGTATGTGTTTCCATAAACCACTATTTTACTCTCTCTCACTATAGTATTTATAAAAATGAAAGTGTTATTGCTAACGATTTACACTACTTACTGTAGAAAGGAGGATTTTAATTTTTATCAAAGGCTTGAACTGACACCATGTCTCTCTCCATACTCATCATTTTTCTCTTTATCGATTTCTTTTAAATCTTAGGAAAGATTATTTGCAGGAACCAACTACTCTCTATGCCTGCGAAATTAAGAGAGAACGAAAAAACTCGTTTTGATGTATTATTTCTGAATGACAAAGAGGCAAAGGAATCAAATGTTGTAAATTGCGTGACTTTTTTTATGGAAAAGTTGGTTGAGTAAAATATTCTTTGTTTTCCTCGCCCACAGTTCTTTTGACTGCTCAGCGAATTGAACTTTTAATACAAGCTTCAGATTTCCCTAACAATCCATTTCTCGTTCTTTGAAATCCTGCAGTCAGAATAGATCTCGCAATACAGGAAACGCCTATTGAAATTCTTCTTTCATTAATGCAGAAGCAAAAATGTGAACAATGACATTTGTGAGGGGAATTTTGACACCAAAATAATCTGTTCCTTTTCTGACAAAGGTAGGTCTTCCACGCTGAATAAAACATAACTGTTTTAAAATTATACCTGGATCCAAAAAAGGGTAAATGTCTGAAAACTTGAAGTTTAATCAAAAGCGCCGCGTGCTGGGGAGCATAAAACGGATTTTCCGGATTCCTTCTTAGTGTTTTAGGGTGTAAAAACGCAGTCAGTACAGCTGCTGTTCCTACTAACTACATTTGATATCTCAGCAAAACTTCTCCCCTCAGAATTCCTATTTAAGATGAGAATTTCTGAGAAGATTTAGTATAGATCATTTTTTGCCCTGTAGACCCTGGGTATATGCATTGGCTTTTTCCATAAGACTTCCATAACGTCATTTCGACTATGCGTTCATGCCTGAAGATTGTGATCGGTATCAAGTATAAAAATGCCTTTTTAATCGCACTGAAGGGCATGTAGTGGCTAAGACCACAGGTTTCAGAGATTGAGAGTGGTGCGTTCACATCACACACTTCTGTCCCTTAATGCCAGGGCACTTCAGGAAATGATTTCACCTCACCATGGCGAGTGATTTCCTCAATGGTAATAAAGGGACAGTATAACCGACATTCCTTGTTAAATGATTATGAAGTGAAAAGTAGACAATACATTCAAAGTGTGTCGGAAAAAGCACGGCGCTTGGAATTTCGTTCGTAACAGTCATCCATGACGGGAGCAAGAGCAGTGCTTGTATCCATGGCACCCATTGTGTGAGGTTGTCAAATGCCATGATTCCGAGCCCGGCGCCAAAGATTAAAGGGGAGTGGGGACTGCTGCGTCTCGCTGCACAAGTGCCCAGAGAGCTTCAGGCTGCATGCCACTCTAAGATTCTTTTAAGGAAAAAGAGGTATTTAAACATTTTTCCGAACATTCACAAAGAAGGCGTTTTCTCCAAAAAAGAAGTATAAAGTAATTTAAAAATTGTTTTAGAAGTTTTATTTTGCTAGGACGCTACTCCTATGGCTGGAGATGCTACTTGGGACTCGAAAGAAGGTCACGGAGCAGTGTATTCGTTTTGAGTTTCTTCCGGAGAGATACCAGCTCTCGATGATTACCTACGCACTAAGCAGGCTTAGTCCTAGAATACACTAGCTTCATGCTAGTGTATGTGTTTCCATAAACCACTATTTTACTCTCTCTCACTATAGTATTTATAAAAATGAAAGTGTTATTGCTAACGATTTACACTACTTACTGTAGAAAGGAGGATTTTAATTTTTATCAAAGGCTTGAACTGACACCATGTCTCTCTCCATACTCATCATTTTTCTCTTTATCGATTTCTTTTAAATCTTAGGAAAGATTATTTGCAGGAACCAACTACTCTCTATGCCTGCGAAATTAAGAGAGAACGAAAAAACTCGTTTTGATGTATTATTTCTGAATGACAAAGAGGCAAAGGAATCAAATGTTGTAAATTGCGTGACTTTTTTTATGGAAAAGTTGGTTGAGTAAAATATTCTTTGTTTTCCTCGCCCACAGTTCTTTTGACTGCTCAGCGAATTGAACTTTTAATACAAGCTTCAGATTTCCCTAACAATCCATTTCTCGTTCTTTGAAATCCTGCAGTCAGAATAGATCTCGCAATACAGGAAACGCCTATTGAAATTCTTCTTTCATTAATGCAGAAGCAAAAATGTGAACAATGACATTTGTGAGGGGAATTTTGACACCAAAATAATCTGTTCCTTTTCTGACAAAGGTAGGTCTTCCACGCTGAATAAAACATAACTGTTTTAAAATTATACCTGGATCAAAAAAAGGGTAAATGTCTGAAAACTTGAAGTTTAATCAAAAGCGCCGCGTGCTGGGGAGCATAAAACGGATTTTCCGGATTCCTTCTTAGTGTTTTAGGGTGTAAAAACGCAGTCAGTACAGCTGCTGTTCCTACTAACTACATTTGATATCTCAGCAAAACTTCTCCCCTCAGAATTCCTATTTAAGATGAGAATTTCTGAGAAGATTTAGTATAGATCATTTTTTGCCCTGTAGACCCTGGGTATATGCATTGGCTTTTTCCATAAGACTTCCATAACGTCATTTCGACTATGCGTTCATGCCTGAAGATTGTGATCGGTATCAAGTATAAAAATGCCTTTTTAATCGCACTGAAGGGCATGTAGTGGCTAAGACCACAGGTTTCAGAGATTGAGAGTGGTGCGTTCACATCACACACTTCTGTCCCTTAATGCCAGGGCACTTCAGGAAATGATTTCACCTCACCATGGCGAGTGATTTCCTCAATGGTAATAAAGGGACAGTATAACCGACATTCCTTGTTAAATGATTATGAAGTGAAAAGTAGACAATACATTCAAAGTGTGTCGGAAAAAGCACGGCGCTTGGAATTTCGTTCGTAACAGTCATCCATGACGGGAGCAAGAGCAGTGCTTGTATCCATGGCACCCATTGTGTGAGGTTGTCAAATGCCATGATTCCGAGCCCGGCGCCAAAGATTAAAGGGGAGTGGGGACTGCTGCGTCTCGCTGCACAAGTGCCCAGAGAGCTTCAGGCTGCATGCCACTCTAAGATTCTTTTAAGGAAAAAGAGGTATTTAAACATTTTTCCGAACATTCACAAAGAAGGCGTTTTCTCCAAAAAAGAAGTATAAAGTAATTTAAAAATTGTTTTAGAAGTTTTATTTTGCTAGGACGCTACTCCTATGGCTGGAGATGCTACTTGGGACTCGAAAGAAGGTCACGGAGCAGTGTATTCGTTTTGAGTTTCTTCCGGAGAGATACCAGCTCTCGATGATTACCTACGCACTAAGCAGGCTTAGTCCTAGAATACACTAGCTTCATGCTAGTGTATGTGTTTCCATAAACCACTATTTTACTCTCTCTCACTATAGTATTTATAAAAATGAAAGTGTTATTGCTAACGATTTACACTACTTACTGTAGAAAGGAGGATTTTAATTTTTATCAAAGGCTTGAACTGACACCATGTCTCTCTCCATACTCATCATTTTTCTCTTTATCGATTTCTTTTAAATCTTAGGAAAGATTATTTGCAGGAACCAACTACTCTCTATGCCTGCGAAATTAAGAGAGAACGAAAAAACTCGTTTTGATGTATTATTTCTGAATGACAAAGAGGCAAAGGAATCAAATGTTGTAAATTGCGTGACTTTTTTTATGGAAAAGTTGGTTGAGTAAAATATTCTTTGTTTTCCTCGCCCACAGTTCTTTTGACTGCTCAGCGAATTGAACTTTTAATACAAGCTTCAGATTTCCCTAACAATCCATTTCTCGTTCTTTGAAATCCTGCAGTCAGAATAGATCTCGCAATACAGGAAACGCCTATTGAAATTCTTCTTTCATTAATGCAGAAGCAAAAATGTGAACAATGACATTTGTGAGGGGAATTTTGACACCAAAATAATCTGTTCCTTTTCTGACAAAGGTAGGTCTTCCACGCTGAATAAAACATAACTGTTTTAAAATTATACCTGGATCAAAAAAAGGGTAAATGTCTGAAAACTTGAAGTTTAATCAAAAGCGCCGCGTGCTGGGGAGCATAAAACGGATTTTCCGGATTCCTTCTTAGTGTTTTAGGGTGTAAAAACGCAGTCAGTACAGCTGCTGTTCCTACTAACTACATTTGATATCTCAGCAAAACTTCTCCCCTCAGAATTCCTATTTAAGATGAGAATTTCTGAGAAGATTTAGTATAGATCATTTTTTGCCCTGTAGACCCTGGGTATATGCATTGGCTTTTTCCATAAGACTTCCATAACGTCATTTCGACTATGCGTTCATGCCTGAAGATTGTGATCGGTATCAAGTATAAAAATGCCTTTTTAATCGCACTGAAGGGCATGTAGTGGCTAAGACCACAGGTTTCAGAGATTGAGAGTGGTGCGTTCACATCACACACTTCTGTCCCTTAATGCCAGGGCACTTCAGGAAATGATTTCACCTCACCATGGCGAGTGATTTCCTCAATGGTAATAAAGGGACAGTATAACCGACATTCCTTGTTAAATGATTATGAAGTGAAAAGTAGACAATACATTCAAAGTGTGTCGGAAAAAGCACGGCGCTTGGAATTTCGTTCGTAACAGTCATCCATGACGGGAGCAAGAGCAGTGCTTGTATCCATGGCACCCATTGTGTGAGGTTGTCAAATGCCATGATTCCGAGCCCGGCGCCAAAGATTAAAGGGGAGTGGGGACTGCTGCGTCTCGCTGCACAAGTGCCCAGAGAGCTTCAGGCTGCATGCCACTCTAAGATTCTTTTAAGGAAAAAGAGGTATTTAAACATTTTTCCGAACATTCACAAAGAAGGCGTTTTCTCCAAAAAAGAAGTATAAAGTAATTTAAAAATTGTTTTAGAAGTTTTATTTTGCTAGGACGCTACTCCTATGGCTGGAGATGCTACTTGGGACTCGAAAGAAGGTCACGGAGCAGTGTATTCGTTTTGAGTTTCTTCCGGAGAGATACCAGCTCTCGATGATTACCTACGCACTAAGCAGGCTTAGTCCTAGAATACACTAGCTTCATGCTAGTGTATGTGTTTCCATAAACCACTATTTTACTCTCTCTCACTATAGTATTTATAAAAATGAAAGTGTTATTGCTAACGATTTACACTACTTACTGTAGAAAGGAGGATTTTAATTTTTATCAAAGGCTTGAACTGACACCATGTCTCTCTCCATACTCATCATTTTTCTCTTTATCGATTTCTTTTAAATCTTAGGAAAGATTATTTGCAGGAACCAACTACTCTCTATGCCTGCGAAATTAAGAGAGAACGAAAAAACTCGTTTTGATGTATTATTTCTGAATGACAAAGAGGCGAAGGAATCAAATGTTGTAAATTGCGTGACTTTTTTTATGGAAAAGTTGGTTGAGTAAAATATTCTTTGTTTTCCTCGCCCACAGTTCTTTTGACTGCTCAGCGAATTGAACTTTTAATACAAGCTTCAGATTTCCCTAACAATCCATTTCTCGTTCTTTGAAATCCTGCAGTCAGAATAGATCTCGCAATACAGGAAACGCCTATTGAAATTCTTCTTTCATTAATGCAGAAGCAAAAATGTGAACAATGACATTTGTGAGGGGAATTTTGACACCAAAATAATCTGTTCCTTTTCTGACAAAGGTAGGTCTTCCACGCTGAATAAAACATAACTGTTTTAAAATTATACCTGGATCAAAAAAAGGGTAAATGTCTGAAAACTTGAAGTTTAATCAAAAGCGCCGCGTGCTGGGGAGCATAAAACGGATTTTCCGGATTCCTTCTTAGTGTTTTAGGGTGTAAAAACGCAGTCAGTACAGCTGCTGTTCCTACTAACTACATTTGATATCTCAGCAAAACTTCTCCCCTCAGAATTCCTATTTAAGATGAGAATTTCTGAGAAGATTTAGTATAGATCATTTTTTGCCCTGTAGACCCTGGGTATATGCATTGGCTTTTTCCATAAGACTTCCATAACGTCATTTCGACTATGCGTTCATGCCTGAAGATTGTGATCGGTATCAAGTATAAAAATGCCTTTTTAATCGCACTGAAGGGCATGTAGTGGCTAAGACCACAGGTTTCAGAGATTGAGAGTGGTGCGTTCACATCACACACTTCTGTCCCTTAATGCCAGGGCACTTCAGGAAATGATTTCACCTCACCATGGCGAGTGATTTCCTCAATGGTAATAAAGGGACAGTATAACCGACATTCCTTGTTAAATGATTATGAAGTGAAAAGTAGACAATACATTCAAAGTGTGTCGGAAAAAGCACGGCGCTTGGAATTTCGTTCGTAACAGTCATCCATGACGGGAGCAAGAGCAGTGCTTGTATCCATGGCACCCATTGTGTGAGGTTGTCAAATGCCATGATTCCGAGCCCGGCGCCAAAGATTAAAGGGGAGTGGGGACTGCTGCGTCTCGCTGCACAAGTGCCCAGAGAGCTTCAGGCTGCATGCCACTCTAAGATTCTTTTAAGGAAAAAGAGGTATTTAAACATTTTTCCGAACATTCACAAAGAAGGCGTTTTCTCCAAAAAAGAAGTATAAAGTAATTTAAAAATTGTTTTAGAAGTTTTATTTTGCTAGGACGCTACTCCTATGGCTGGAGATGCTACTTGGGACTCGAAAGAAGGTCACGGAGCAGTGTATTCGTTTTGAGTTTCTTCCGGAGAGATACCAGCTCTCGATGATTACCTACGCACTAAGCAGGCTTAGTCCTAGAATACACTAGCTTCATGCTAGTGTATGTGTTTCCATAAACCACTATTTTACTCTCTCTCACTATAGTATTTATAAAAATGAAAGTGTTATTGCTAACGATTTACACTACTTACTGTAGAAAGGAGGATTTTAATTTTTATCAAAGGCTTGAACTGACACCATGTCTCTCTCCATACTCATCATTTTTCTCTTTATCGATTTCTTTTAAATCTTAGGAAAGATTATTTGCAGGAACCAACTACTCTCTATGCCTGCGAAATTAAGAGAGAACGAAAAAACTCGTTTTGATGTATTATTTCTGAATGACAAAGAGGCAAAGGAATCAAATGTTGTAAATTGCGTGACTTTTTTTATGGAAAAGTTGGTTGAGTAAAATATTCTTTGTTTTCCTCGCCCACAGTTCTTTTGACTGCTCAGCGAATTGAACTTTTAATACAAGCTTCAGATTTCCCTAACAATCCATTTCTCGTTCTTTGAAATCCTGCAGTCAGAATAGATCTCGCAATACAGGAAACGCCTATTGAAATTCTTCTTTCATTAATGCAGAAGCAAAAATGTGAACAATGACATTTGTGAGGGGAATTTTGACACCAAAATAATCTGTTCCTTTTCTGACAAAGGTAGGTCTTCCACGCTGAATAAAACATAACTGTTTTAAAATTATACCTGGATCAAAAAAAGGGTAAATGTCTGAAAACTTGAAGTTTAATCAAAAGCGCCGCGTGCTGGGGAGCATAAAACGGATTTTCCGGATTCCTTCTTAGTGTTTTAGGGTGTAAAAACGCAGTCAGTACAGCTGCTGTTCCTACTAACTACATTTGATATCTCAGCAAAACTTCTCCCCTCAGAATTCCTATTTAAGATGAGAATTTCTGAGAAGATTTAGTATAGATCATTTTTTGCCCTGTAGACCCTGGGTATATGCATTGGCTTTTTCCATAAGACTTCCATAACGTCATTTCGACTATGCGTTCATGCCTGAAGATTGTGATCGGTATCAAGTATAAAAATGCCTTTTTAATCGCACTGAAGGGCATGTAGTGGCTAAGACCACAGGTTTCAGAGATTGAGAGTGGTGCGTTCACATCACACACTTCTGTCCCTTAATGCCAGGGCACTTCAGGAAATGATTTCACCTCACCATGGCGAGTGATTTCCTCAATGGTAATAAAGGGACAGTATAACCGACATTCCTTGTTAAATGATTATGAAGTGAAAAGTAGACAATACATTCAAAGTGTGTCGGAAAAAGCACGGCGCTTGGAATTTCGTTCGTAACAGTCATCCATGACGGGAGCAAGAGCAGTGCTTGTATCCATGGCACCCATTGTGTGAGGTTGTCAAATGCCATGATTCCGAGCCCGGCGCCAAAGATTAAAGGGGAGTGGGGACTGCTGCGTCTCGCTGCACAAGTGCCCAGAGAGCTTCAGGCTGCATGCCACTCTAAGATTCTTTTAAGGAAAAAGAGGTATTTAAACATTTTTCCGAACATTCACAAAGAAGGCGTTTTCTCCAAAAAAGAAGTATAAAGTAATTTAAAAATTGTTTTAGAAGTTTTATTTTGCTAGGACGCTACTCCTATGGCTGGAGATGCTACTTGGGACTCGAAAGAAGGTCACGGAGCAGTGTATTCGTTTTGAGTTTCTTCCGGAGAGATACCAGCTCTCGATGATTACCTACGCACTAAGCAGGCTTAGTCCTAGAATACACTAGCTTCATGCTAGTGTATGTGTTTCCATAAACCACTATTTTACTCTCTCTCACTATAGTATTTATAAAAATGAAAGTGTTATTGCTAACGATTTACACTACTTACTGTAGAAAGGAGGATTTTAATTTTTATCAAAGGCTTGAACTGACACCATGTCTCTCTCCATACTCATCATTTTTCTCTTTATCGATTTCTTTTAAATCTTAGGAAAGATTATTTGCAGGAACCAACTACTCTCTATGCCTGCGAAATTAAGAGAGAACGAAAAAACTCGTTTTGATGTATTATTTCTGAATGACAAAGAGGCGAAGGAATCAAATGTTGTAAATTGCGTGACTTTTTTTATGGAAAAGTTGGTTGAGTAAAATATTCTTTGTTTTCCTCGCCCACAGTTCTTTTGACTGCTCAGCGAATTGAACTTTTAATACAAGCTTCAGATTTCCCTAACAATCCATTTCTCGTTCTTTGAAATCCTGCAGTCAGAATAGATCTCGCAATACAGGAAACGCCTATTGAAATTCTTCTTTCATTAATGCAGAAGCAAAAATGTGAACAATGACATTTGTGAGGGGAATTTTGACACCAAAATAATCTGTTCCTTTTCTGACAAAGGTAGGTCTTCCACGCTGAATAAAACATAACTGTTTTAAAATTATACCTGGATCAAAAAAAGGGTAAATGTCTGAAAACTTGAAGTTTAATCAAAAGCGCCGCGTGCTGGGGAGCATAAAACGGATTTTCCGGATTCCTTCTTAGTGTTTTAGGGTGTAAAAACGCAGTTAGTACAGCTGCTGTTCCTACTAACTACATTTGATATCTCAGCAAAACTTCTCCCCTCAGAATTCCTATTTAAGATGAGAATTTCTGAGAAGATTTAGTATAGATCATTTTTTGCCCTGTAGACCCTGGGTATATGCATTGGCTTTTTCCATAAGACTTCCATAACGTCATTTCGACTATGCGTTCATGCCTGAAGATTGTGATCGGTATCAAGTATAAAAATGCCTTTTTAATCGCACTGAAGGGCATGTAGTGGCTAAGACCACAGGTTTCAGAGATTGAGAGTGGTGCGTTCACATCACACACTTCTGTCCCTTAATGCCAGGGCACTTCAGGAAATGATTTCACCTCACCATGGCGAGTGATTTCCTCAATGGTAATAAAGGGACAGTATAACCGACATTCCTTGTTAAATGATTATGAAGTGAAAAGTAGACAATACATTCAAAGTGTGTCGGAAAAAGCACGGCGCTTGGAATTTCGTTCGTAACAGTCATCCATGACGGGAGCAAGAGCAGTGCTTGTATCCATGGCACCCATTGTGTGAGGTTGTCAAATGCCATGATTCCGAGCCCGGCGCCAAAGATTAAAGGGGAGTGGGGACTGCTGCGTCTCGCTGCACAAGTGCCCAGAGAGCTTCAGGCTGCATGCCACTCTAAGATTCTTTTAAGGAAAAAGAGGTATTTAAACATTTTTCCGAACATTCACAAAGAAGGCGTTTTCTCCAAAAAAGAAGTATAAAGTAATTTAAAAATTGTTTTAGAAGTTTTATTTTGCTAGGACGCTACTCCTATGGCTGGAGATGCTACTTGGGACTCGAAAGAAGGTCACGGAGCAGTGTATTCGTTTTGAGTTTCTTCCGGAGAGATACCAGCTCTCGATGATTACCTACGCACTAAGCAGGCATAGTCCTAGAATACACTAGCTTCATGCTAGTGTATGTGTTTCCATAAACCACTATTTTACTCTCTCTCACTATAGTATTTATAAAAATGAAAGTGTTATTGCTAACGATTTACACTACTTACTGTAGAAAGGAGGATTTTAATTTTTATCAAAGGCTTGAACTGACACCATGTCTCTCTCCATACTCATCATTTTTCTCTTTATCGATTTCTTTTAAATCTTAGGAAAGATTATTTGCAGGAACCAACTACTCTCTATGCCTGCGAAATTAAGAGAGAACGAAAAAACTCGTTTTGATGTATTATTTCTGAATGACAAAGAGGCGAAGGAATCAAATGTTGTAAATTGCGTGACTTTTTTTATGGAAAAGTTGGTTGAGTAAAATATTCTTTGTTTTCCTCGCCCACAGTTCTTTTGACTGCTCAGCGAATTGAACTTTTAATACAAGCTTCAGATTTCCCTAACAATCCATTTCTCGTTCTTTGAAATCCTGCAGTCAGAATAGATCTCGCAATACAGGAAACGCCTATTGAAATTCTTCTTTCATTAATGCAGAAGCAAAAATGTGAACAATGACATTTGTGAGGGGAATTTTGACACCAAAATAATCTGTTCCTTTTCTGACAAAGGTAGGTCTTCCACGCTGAATAAAACATAACTGTTTTAAAATTATACCTGGATCAAAAAAAGGGTAAATGTCTGAAAACTTGAAGTTTAATCAAAAGCGCCGCGTGCTGGGGAGCATAAAACGGATTTTCCGGATTCCTTCTTAGTGTTTTAGGGTGTAAAAACGCAGTCAGTACAGCTGCTGTTCCTACTAACTACATTTGATATCTCAGCAAAACTTCTCCCCTCAGAATTCCTATTTAAGATGAGAATTTCTGAGAAGATTTAGTATAGATCATTTTTTGCCCTGTAGACCCTGGTATATGCATTGGCTTTTTCCATAAGACTTCCATAACGTCATTTCGACTATGCGTTCATGCCTGAAGATTGTGATCGGTATCAAGTATAAAAATGCCTTTTTAATCGCACTGAAGGGCATGTAGTGGCTAAGACCACAGGTTTCAGAGATTGAGAGTGGTGCGTTCACATCACACACTTCTGTCCCTTAATGCCAGGGCACTTCAGGAAATGATTTCACCTCACCATGGCGAGTGATTTCCTCAATGGTAATAAAGGGACAGTATAACCGACATTCCTTGTTAAATGATTATGAAGTGAAAAGTAGACAATACATTCAAAGTGTGTCGGAAAAAGCACGGCGCTTGGAATTTCGTTCGTAACAGTCATCCATGACGGGAGCAAGAGCAGTGCTTGTATCCATGGCACCCATTGTGTGAGGTTGTCAAATGCCATGATTCCGAGCCCGGCGCCAAAGATTAAAGGGGAGTGGGGACTGCTGCGTCTCGCTGCACAAGTGCCCAGAGAGCTTCAGGCTGCATGCCACTCTAAGATTCTTTTAAGGAAAAAGAGGTATTTAAACATTTTTCCGAACATTCACAAAGAAGGCGTTTTCTCCAAAAAAGAAGTATAAAGTAATTTAAAAATTGTTTTAGAAGTTTTATTTTGCTAGGACGCTACTCCTATGGCTGGAGATGCTACTTGGGACTCGAAAGAAGGTCACGGAGCAGTGTATTCGTTTTGAGTTTCTTCCGGAGAGATACCAGCTCTCGATGATTACCTACGCACTAAGCAGGCTTAGTCCTAGAATACACTAGCTTCATGCTAGTGTATGTGTTTCCATAAACCACTATTTTACTCTCTCTCACTATAGTATTTATAAAAATGAAAGTGTTATTGCTAACGATTTACACTACTTACTGTAGAAAGGAGGATTTTAATTTTTATCAAAGGCTTGAACTGACACCATGTCTCTCTCCATACTCATCATTTTTCTCTTTATCGATTTCTTTTAAATCTTAGGAAAGATTATTTGCAGGAACCAACTACTCTCTATGCCTGCGAAATTAAGAGAGAACGAAAAAACTCGTTTTGATGTATTATTTCTGAATGACAAAGAGGCAAAGGAATCAAATGTTGTAAATTGCGTGACTTTTTTTATGGAAAAGTTGGTTGAGTAAAATATTCTTTGTTTTCCTCGCCCACAGTTCTTTTGACTGCTCAGCGAATTGAACTTTTAATACAAGCTTCAGATTTCCCTAACAATCCATTTCTCGTTCTTTGAAATCCTGCAGTCAGAATAGATCTCGCAATACAGGAAACGCCTATTGAAATTCTTCTTTCATTAATGCAGAAGCAAAAATGTGAACAATGACATTTGTGAGGGGAATTTTGACACCAAAATAATCTGTTCCTTTTCTGACAAAGGTAGGTCTTCCACGCTGAATAAAACATAACTGTTTTAAAATTATACCTGGATCCAAAAAAGGGTAAATGTCTGAAAACTTGAAGTTTAATCAAAAGCGCCGCGTGCTGGGGAGCATAAAACGGATTTTCCGGATTCCTTCTTAGTGTTTTAGGGTGTAAAAACGCAGTCAGTACAGCTGCTGTTCCTACTAACTACATTTGATATCTCAGCAAAACTTCTCCCCTCAGAATTCCTATTTAAGATGAGAATTTCTGAGAAGATTTAGTATAGATCATTTTTTGCCCTGTAGACCCTGGGTATATGCATTGGCTTTTTCCATAAGACTTCCATAACGTCATTTCGACTATGCGTTCATGCCTGAAGATTGTGATCGGTATCAAGTATAAAAATGCCTTTTTAATCGCACTGAAGGGCATGTAGTGGCTAAGACCACAGGTTTCAGAGATTGAGAGTGGTGCGTTCACATCACACACTTCTGTCCCTTAATGCCAGGGCACTTCAGGAAATGATTTCACCTCACCATGGCGAGTGATTTCCTCAATGGTAATAAAGGGACAGTATAACCGACATTCCTTGTTAAATGATTATGAAGTGAAAAGTAGACAATACATTCAAAGTGTGTCGGAAAAAGCACGGCGCTTGGAATTTCGTTCGTAACAGTCATCCATGACGGGAGCAAGAGCAGTGCTTGTATCCATGGCACCCATTGTGTGAGGTTGTCAAATGCCATGATTCCGAGCCCGGCGCCAAAGATTAAAGGGGAGTGGGGACTGCTGCGTCTCGCTGCACAAGTGCCCAGAGAGCTTCAGGCTGCATGCCACTCTAAGATTCTTTTAAGGAAAAAGAGGTATTTAAACATTTTTCCGAACATTCACAAAGAAGGCGTTTTCTCCAAAAAAGAAGTATAAAGTAATTTAAAAATTGTTTTAGAAGTTTTATTTTGCTAGGACGCTACTCCTATGGCTGGAGATGCTACTTGGGACTCGAAAGAAGGTCACGGAGCAGTGTATTCGTTTTGAGTTTCTTCCGGAGAGATACCAGCTCTCGATGATTACCTACGCACTAAGCAGGCTTAGTCCTAGAATACACTAGCTTCATGCTAGTGTATGTGTTTCCATAAACCACTATTTTACTCTCTCTCACTATAGTATTTATAAAAATGAAAGTGTTATTGCTAACGATTTACACTACTTACTGTAGAAAGGAGGATTTTAATTTTTATCAAAGGCTTGAACTGACACCATGTCTCTCTCCATACTCATCATTTTTCTCTTTATCGATTTCTTTTAAATCTTAGGAAAGATTATTTGCAGGAACCAACTACTCTCTATGCCTGCGAAATTAAGAGAGAACGAAAAAACTCGTTTTGATGTATTATTTCTGAATGACAAAGAGGCAAAGGAATCAAATGTTGTAAATTGCGTGACTTTTTTTATGGAAAAGTTGGTTGAGTAAAATATTCTTTGTTTTCCTCGCCCACAGTTCTTTTGACTGCTCAGCGAATTGAACTTTTAATACAAGCTTCAGATTTCCCTAACAATCCATTTCTCGTTCTTTGAAATCCTGCAGTCAGAATAGATCTCGCAATACAGGAAACGCCTATTGAAATTCTTCTTTCATTAATGCAGAAGCAAAAATGTGAACAATGACATTTGTGAGGGGAATTTTGACACCAAAATAATCTGTTCCTTTTCTGACAAAGGTAGGTCTTCCACGCTGAATAAAACATAACTGTTTTAAAATTATACCTGGATCCAAAAAAGGGTAAATGTCTGAAAACTTGAAGTTTAATCAAAAGCGCCGCGTGCTGGGGAGCATAAAACGGATTTTCCGGATTCCTTCTTAGTGTTTTAGGGTGTAAAAACGCAGTCAGTACAGCTGCTGTTCCTACTAACTACATTTGATATCTCAGCAAAACTTCTCCCCTCAGAATTCCTATTTAAGATGAGAATTTCTGAGAAGATTTAGTATAGATCATTTTTTGCCCTGTAGACCCTGGGTATATGCATTGGCTTTTTCCATAAGACTTCCATAACGTCATTTCGACTATGCGTTCATGCCTGAAGATTGTGATCGGTATCAAGTATAAAAATGCCTTTTTAATCGCACTGAAGGGCATGTAGTGGCTAAGACCACAGGTTTCAGAGATTGAGAGTGGTGCGTTCACATCACACACTTCTGTCCCTTAATGCCAGGGCACTTCAGGAAATGATTTCACCTCACCATGGCGAGTGATTTCCTCAATGGTAATAAAGGGACAGTATAACCGACATTCCTTGTTAAATGATTATGAAGTGAAAAGTAGACAATACATTCAAAGTGTGTCGGAAAAAGCACGGCGCTTGGAATTTCGTTCGTAACAGTCATCCATGACGGGAGCAAGAGCAGTGCTTGTATCCATGGCACCCATTGTGTGAGGTTGTCAAATGCCATGATTCCGAGCCCGGCGCCAAAGATTAAAGGGGAGTGGGGACTGCTGCGTCTCGCTGCACAAGTGCCCAGAGAGCTTCAGGCTGCATGCCACTCTAAGATTCTTTTAAGGAAAAAGAGGTATTTAAACATTTTTCCGAACATTCACAAAGAAGGCGTTTTCTCCAAAAAAGAAGTATAAAGTAATTTAAAAATTGTTTTAGAAGTTTTATTTTGCTAGGACGCTACTCCTATGGCTGGAGATGCTACTTGGGACTCGAAAGAAGGTCACGGAGCAGTGTATTCGTTTTGAGTTTCTTCCGGAGAGATACCAGCTCTCGATGATTACCTACGCACTAAGCAGGCTTAGTCCTAGAATACACTAGCTTCATGCTAGTGTATGTGTTTCCATAAACCACTATTTTACTCTCTCTCACTATAGTATTTATAAAAATGAAAGTGTTATTGCTAACGATTTACACTACTTACTGTAGAAAGGAGGATTTTAATTTTTATCAAAGGCTTGAACTGACACCATGTCTCTCTCCATACTCATCATTTTTCTCTTTATCGATTTCTTTTAAATCTTAGGAAAGATTATTTGCAGGAACCAACTACTCTCTATGCCTGCGAAATTAAGAGAGAACGAAAAAACTCGTTTTGATGTATTATTTCTGAATGACAAAGAGGCAAAGGAATCAAATGTTGTAAATTGCGTGACTTTTTTTATGGAAAAGTTGGTTGAGTAAAATATTCTTTGTTTTCCTCGCCCACAGTTCTTTTGACTGCTCAGCGAATTGAACTTTTAATACAAGCTTCAGATTTCCCTAACAATCCATTTCTCGTTCTTTGAAATCCTGCAGTCAGAATAGATCTCGCAATACAGGAAACGCCTATTGAAATTCTTCTTTCATTAATGCAGAAGCAAAAATGTGAACAATGACATTTGTGAGGGGAATTTTGACACCAAAATAATCTGTTCCTTTTCTGACAAAGGTAGGTCTTCCACGCTGAATAAAACATAACTGTTTTAAAATTATACCTGGATCAAAAAAAGGGTAAATGTCTGAAAACTTGAAGTTTAATCAAAAGCGCCGCGTGCTGGGGGAGCATAAAACGGATTTTCCGGATTCCTTCTTAGTGTTTTAGGGTGTAAAAACGCAGTTAGTACAGCTGCTGTTCCTACTAACTACATTTGATATCTCAGCAAAACTTCTCCCCTCAGAATTCCTATTTAAGATGAGAATTTCTGAGAAGATTTAGTATAGATCATTTTTTGCCCTGTAGACCCTGGGTATATGCATTGGCTTTTTCCATAAGACTTCCATAACGTCATTTCGACTATGCGTTCATGCCTGAAGATTGTGATCGGTATCAAGTATAAAAATGCCTTTTTAATCGCACTGAAGGGCATGTAGTGGCTAAGACCACAGGTTTCAGAGATTGAGAGTGGTGCGTTCACATCACACACTTCTGTCCCTTAATGCCAGGGCACTTCAGGAAATGATTTCACCTCACCATGGCGAGTGATTTCCTCAATGGTAATAAAGGGACAGTATAACCGACATTCCTTGTTAAATGATTATGAAGTGAAAAGTAGACAATACATTCAAAGTGTGTCGGAAAAAGCACGGCGCTTGGAATTTCGTTCGTAACAGTCATCCATGACGGGAGCAAGAGCAGTGCTTGTATCCATGGCACCCATTGTGTGAGGTTGTCAAATGCCATGATTCCGAGCCCGGCGCCAAAGATTAAAGGGGAGTGGGGACTGCTGCGTCTCGCTGCACAAGTGCCCAGAGAGCTTCAGGCTGCATGCCACTCTAAGATTCTTTTAAGGAAAAAGAGGTATTTAAACATTTTTCCGAACATTCACAAAGAAGGCGTTTTCTCCAAAAAAGAAGTATAAAGTAATTTAAAAATTGTTTTAGAAGTTTTATTTTGCTAGGACGCTACTCCTATGGCTGGAGATGCTACTTGGGACTCGAAAGAAGGTCACGGAGCAGTGTATTCGTTTTGAGTTTCTTCCGGAGAGATACCAGCTCTCGATGATTACCTACGCACTAAGCAGGCTTAGTCCTAGAATACACTAGCTTCATGCTAGTGTATGTGTTTCCATAAACCACTATTTTACTCTCTCTCACTATAGTATTTATAAAAATGAAAGTGTTATTGCTAACGATTTACACTACTTACTGTAGAAAGGAGGATTTTAATTTTTATCAAAGGCTTGAACTGACACCATGTCTCTCTCCATACTCATCATTTTTCTCTTTATCGATTTCTTTTAAATCTTAGGAAAGATTATTTGCAGGAACCAACTACTCTCTATGCCTGCGAAATTAAGAGAGAACGAAAAAACTCGTTTTGATGTATTATTTCTGAATGACAAAGAGGCAAAGGAATCAAATGTTGTAAATTGCGTGACTTTTTTTATGGAAAAGTTGGTTGAGTAAAATATTCTTTGTTTTCCTCGCCCACAGTTCTTTTGACTGCTCAGCGAATTGAACTTTTAATACAAGCTTCAGATTTCCCTAACAATCCATTTCTCGTTCTTTGAAATCCTGCAGTCAGAATAGATCTCGCAATACAGGAAACGCCTATTGAAATTCTTCTTTCATTAATGCAGAAGCAAAAATGTGAACAATGACATTTGTGAGGGGAATTTTGACACCAAAATAATCTGTTCCTTTTCTGACAAAGGTAGGTCTTCCACGCTGAATAAAACATAACTGTTTTAAAATTATACCTGGATCCAAAAAAGGGTAAATGTCTGAAAACTTGAAGTTTAATCAAAAGCGCCGCGTGCTGGGGGAGCATAAAACGGATTTTCCGGATTCCTTCTTAGTGTTTTAGGGTGTAAAAACGCAGTTAGTACAGCTGCTGTTCCTACTAACTACATTTGATATCTCAGCAAAACTTCTCCCCTCAGAATTCCTATTTAAGATGAGAATTTCTGAGAAGATTTAGTATAGATCATTTTTTGCCCTGTAGACCCTGGGTATATGCATTGGCTTTTTCCATAAGACTTCCATAACGTCATTTCGACTATGCGTTCATGCCTGAAGATTGTGATCGGTATCAAGTATAAAAATGCCTTTTTAATCGCACTGAAGGGCATGTAGTGGCTAAGACCACAGGTTTCAGAGATTGAGAGTGGTGCGTTCACATCACACACTTGTGTCCCTTAATGCCAGGGCACTTCAGGAAATGATTTCACCTCACCATGGCGAGTGATTTCCTCAATGGTAATAAAGGGACAGTATAACCGACATTCCTTGTTAAATGATTATGAAGTGAAAAGTAGACAATACATTCAAAGTGTGTCGGAAAAAGCACGGCGCTTGGAATTTCGTTCGTAACAGTCATCCATGACGGGAGCAAGAGCAGTGCTTGTATCCATGGCACCCATTGTGTGAGGTTGTCAAATGCCATGATTCCGAGCCCGGCGCCAAAGATTAAAGGGGAGTGGGGACTGCTGCGTCTCGCTGCACAAGTGCCCAGAGAGCTTCAGGCTGCATGCCACTCTAAGATTCTTTTAAGGAAAAAGAGGTATTTAAACATTTTTCCGAACATTCACAAAGAAGGCGTTTTCTCCAAAAAAGAAGTATAAAGTAATTTAAAAATTGTTTTAGAAGTTTTATTTTGCTAGGACGCTACTCCTATGGCTGGAGATGCTACTTGGGACTCGAAAGAAGGTCACGGAGCAGTGTATTCGTTTTGAGTTTCTTCCGGAGAGATACCAGCTCTCGATGATTACCTACGCACTAAGCAGGCTTAGTCCTAGAATACACTAGCTTCATGCTAGTGTATGTGTTTCCATAAACCACTATTTTACTCTCTCTCACTATAGTATTTATAAAAATGAAAGTGTTATTGCTAACGATTTACACTACTTACTGTAGAAAGGAGGATTTTAATTTTTATCAAAGGCTTGAACTGACACCATGTCTCTCTCCATACTCATCATTTTTCTCTTTATCGATTTCTTTTAAATCTTAGGAAAGATTATTTGCAGGAACCAACTACTCTCTATGCCTGCGAAATTAAGAGAGAACGAAAAAACTCGTTTTGATGTATTATTTCTGAATGACAAAGAGGCAAAGGAATCAAATGTTGTAAATTGCGTGACTTTTTTTATGGAAAAGTTGGTTGAGTAAAATATTCTTTGTTTTCCTCGCCCACAGTTCTTTTGACTGCTCAGCGAATTGAACTTTTAATACAAGCTTCAGATTTCCCTAACAATCCATTTCTCGTTCTTTGAAATCCTGCAGTCAGAATAGATCTCGCAATACAGGAAACGCCTATTGAAATTCTTCTTTCATTAATGCAGAAGCAAAAATGTGAACAATGACATTTGTGAGGGGAATTTTGACACCAAAATAATCTGTTCCTTTTCTGACAAAGGTAGGTCTTCCACGCTGAATAAAACATAACTGTTTTAAAATTATACCTGGATCAAAAAAAGGGTAAATGTCTGAAAACTTGAAGTTTAATCAAAAGCGCCGCGTGCTGGGGGAGCATAAAACGGATTTTCCGGATTCCTTCTTAGTGTTTTAGGGTGTAAAAACGCAGTTAGTACAGCTGCTGTTCCTACTAACTACATTTGATATCTCAGCAAAACTTCTCCCCTCAGAATTCCTATTTAAGATGAGAATTTCTGAGAAGATTTAGTATAGATCATTTTTTGCCCTGTAGACCCTGGGTATATGCATTGGCTTTTTCCATAAGACTTCCATAACGTCATTTCGACTATGCGTTCATGCCTGAAGATTGTGATCGGTATCAAGTATAAAAATGCCTTTTTAATCGCACTGAAGGGCATGTAGTGGCTAAGACCACAGGTTTCAGAGATTGAGAGTGGTGCGTTCACATCACACACTTGTGTCCCTTAATGCCAGGGCACTTCAGGAAATGATTTCACCTCACCATGGCGAGTGATTTCCTCAATGGTAATAAAGGGACAGTATAACCGACATTCCTTGTTAAATGATTATGAAGTGAAAAGTAGACAATACATTCAAAGTGTGTCGGAAAAAGCACGGCGCTTGGAATTTCGTTCGTAACAGTCATCCATGACGGGAGCAAGAGCAGTGCTTGTATCCATGGCACCCATTGTGTGAGGTTGTCAAATGCCATGATTCCGAGCCCGGCGCCAAAGATTAAAGGGGAGTGGGGACTGCTGCGTCTCGCTGCACAAGTGCCCAGAGAGCTTCAGGCTGCATGCCACTCTAAGATTCTTTTAAGGAAAAAGAGGTATTTAAACATTTTTCCGAACATTCACAAAGAAGGCGTTTTCTCCAAAAAAGAAGTATAAAGTAATTTAAAAATTGTTTTAGAAGTTTTATTTTGCTAGGACGCTACTCCTATGGCTGGAGATGCTACTTGGGACTCGAAAGAAGGTCACGGAGCAGTGTATTCGTTTTGAGTTTCTTCCGGAGAGATACCAGCTCTCGATGATTACCTACGCACTAAGCAGGCTTAGTCCTAGAATACACTAGCTTCATGCTAGTGTATGTGTTTCCATAAACCACTATTTTACTCTCTCTCACTATAGTATTTATAAAAATGAAAGTGTTATTGCTAACGATTTACACTACTTACTGTAGAAAGGAGGATTTTAATTTTTATCAAAGGCTTGAACTGACACCATGTCTCTCTCCATACTCATCATTTTTCTCTTTATCGATTTCTTTTAAATCTTAGGAAAGATTATTTGCAGGAACCAACTACTCTCTATGCCTGCGAAATTAAGAGAGAACGAAAAAACTCGTTTTGATGTATTATTTCTGAATGACAAAGAGGCAAAGGAATCAAATGTTGTAAATTGCGTGACTTTTTTTATGGAAAAGTTGGTTGAGTAAAATATTCTTTGTTTTCCTCGCCCACAGTTCTTTTGACTGCTCAGCGAATTGAACTTTTAATACAAGCTTCAGATTTCCCTAACAATCCATTTCTCGTTCTTTGAAATCCTGCAGTCAGAATAGATCTCGCAATACAGGAAACGCCTATTGAAATTCTTCTTTCATTAATGCAGAAGCAAAAATGTGAACAATGACATTTGTGAGGGGAATTTTGACACCAAAATAATCTGTTCCTTTTCTGACAAAGGTAGGTCTTCCACGCTGAATAAAACATAACTGTTTTAAAATTATACCTGGATCCAAAAAAGGGTAAATGTCTGAAAACTTGAAGTTTAATCAAAAGCGCCGCGTGCTGGGGGAGCATAAAACGGATTTTCCGGATTCCTTCTTAGTGTTTTAGGGTGTAAAAACGCAGTTAGTACAGCTGCTGTTCCTACTAACTACATTTGATATCTCAGCAAAACTTCTCCCCTCAGAATTCCTATTTAAGATGAGAATTTCTGAGAAGATTTAGTATAGATCATTTTTTGCCCTGTAGACCCTGGGTATATGCATTGGCTTTTTCCATAAGACTTCCATAACGTCATTTCGACTATGCGTTCATGCCTGAAGATTGTGATCGGTATCAAGTATAAAAATGCCTTTTTAATCGCACTGAAGGGCATGTAGTGGCTAAGACCACAGGTTTCAGAGATTGAGAGTGGTGCGTTCACATCACACACTTGTGTCCCTTAATGCCAGGGCACTTCAGGAAATGATTTCACCTCACCATGGCGAGTGATTTCCTCAATGGTAATAAAGGGACAGTATAACCGACATTCCTTGTTAAATGATTATGAAGTGAAAAGTAGACAATACATTCAAAGTGTGTCGGAAAAAGCACGGCGCTTGGAATTTCGTTCGTAACAGTCATCCATGACGGGAGCAAGAGCAGTGCTTGTATCCATGGCACCCATTGTGTGAGGTTGTCAAATGCCATGATTCCGAGCCCGGCGCCAAAGATTAAAGGGGAGTGGGGACTGCTGCGTCTCGCTGCACAAGTGCCCAGAGAGCTTCAGGCTGCATGCCACTCTAAGATTCTTTTAAGGAAAAAGAGGTATTTAAACATTTTTCCGAACATTCACAAAGAAGGCGTTTTCTCCAAAAAAGAAGTATAAAGTAATTTAAAAATTGTTTTAGAAGTTTTATTTTGCTAGGACGCTACTCCTATGGCTGGAGATGCTACTTGGGACTCGAAAGAAGGTCACGGAGCAGTGTATTCGTTTTGAGTTTCTTCCGGAGAGATACCAGCTCTCGATGATTACCTACGCACTAAGCAGGCTTAGTCCTAGAATACACTAGCTTCATGCTAGTGTATGTGTTTCCATAAACCACTATTTTACTCTCTCTCACTATAGTATTTATAAAAATGAAAGTGTTATTGCTAACGATTTACACTACTTACTGTAGAAAGGAGGATTTTAATTTTTATCAAAGGCTTGAACTGACACCATGTCTCTCTCCATACTCATCATTTTTCTCTTTATCGATTTCTTTTAAATCTTAGGAAAGATTATTTGCAGGAACCAACTACTCTCTATGCCTGCGAAATTAAGAGAGAACGAAAAAACTCGTTTTGATGTATTATTTCTGAATGACAAAGAGGCAAAGGAATCAAATGTTGTAAATTGCGTGACTTTTTTTATGGAAAAGTTGGTTGAGTAAAATATTCTTTGTTTTCCTCGCCCACAGTTCTTTTGACTGCTCAGCGAATTGAACTTTTAATACAAGCTTCAGATTTCCCTAACAATCCATTTCTCGTTCTTTGAAATCCTGCAGTCAGAATAGATCTCGCAATACAGGAAACGCCTATTGAAATTCTTCTTTCATTAATGCAGAAGCAAAAATGTGAACAATGACATTTGTGAGGGGAATTTTGACACCAAAATAATCTGTTCCTTTTCTGACAAAGGTAGGTCTTCCACGCTGAATAAAACATAACTGTTTTAAAATTATACCTGGATCCAAAAAAGGGTAAATGTCTGAAAACTTGAAGTTTAATCAAAAGCGCCGCGTGCTGGGGGAGCATAAAACGGATTTTCCGGATTCCTTCTTAGTGTTTTAGGGTGTAAAAACGCAGTTAGTACAGCTGCTGTTCCTACTAACTACATTTGATATCTCAGCAAAACTTCTCCCCTCAGAATTCCTATTTAAGATGAGAATTTCTGAGAAGATTTAGTATAGATCATTTTTTGCCCTGTAGACCCTGGGTATATGCATTGGCTTTTTCCATAAGACTTCCATAACGTCATTTCGACTATGCGTTCATGCCTGAAGATTGTGATCGGTATCAAGTATAAAAATGCCTTTTTAATCGCACTGAAGGGCATGTAGTGGCTAAGACCACAGGTTTCAGAGATTGAGAGTGGTGCGTTCACATCACACACTTGTGTCCCTTAATGCCAGGGCACTTCAGGAAATGATTTCACCTCACCATGGCGAGTGATTTCCTCAATGGTAATAAAGGGACAGTATAACCGACATTCCTTGTTAAATGATTATGAAGTGAAAAGTAGACAATACATTCAAAGTGTGTCGGAAAAAGCACGGCGCTTGGAATTTCGTTCGTAACAGTCATCCATGACGGGAGCAAGAGCAGTGCTTGTATCCATGGCACCCATTGTGTGAGGTTGTCAAATGCCATGATTCCGAGCCCGGCGCCAAAGATTAAAGGGGAGTGGGGACTGCTGCGTCTCGCTGCACAAGTGCCCAGAGAGCTTCAGGCTGCATGCCACTCTAAGATTCTTTTAAGGAAAAAGAGGTATTTAAACATTTTTCCGAACATTCACAAAGAAGGCGTTTTCTCCAAAAAAGAAGTATAAAGTAATTTAAAAATTGTTTTAGAAGTTTTATTTTGCTAGGACGCTACTCCTATGGCTGGAGATGCTACTTGGGACTCGAAAGAAGGTCACGGAGCAGTGTATTCGTTTTGAGTTTCTTCCGGAGAGATACCAGCTCTCGATGATTACCTACGCACTAAGCAGGCTTAGTCCTAGAATACACTAGCTTCATGCTAGTGTATGTGTTTCCATAAACCACTATTTTACTCTCTCTCACTATAGTATTTATAAAAATGAAAGTGTTATTGCTAACGATTTACACTACTTACTGTAGAAAGGAGGATTTTAATTTTTATCAAAGGCTTGAACTGACACCATGTCTCTCTCCATACTCATCATTTTTCTCTTTATCGATTTCTTTTAAATCTTAGGAAAGATTATTTGCAGGAACCAACTACTCTCTATGCCTGCGAAATTAAGAGAGAACGAAAAAACTCGTTTTGATGTATTATTTCTGAATGACAAAGAGGCAAAGGAATCAAATGTTGTAAATTGCGTGACTTTTTTTATGGAAAAGTTGGTTGAGTAAAATATTCTTTGTTTTCCTCGCCCACAGTTCTTTTGACTGCTCAGCGAATTGAACTTTTAATACAAGCTTCAGATTTCCCTAACAATCCATTTCTCGTTCTTTGAAATCCTGCAGTCAGAATAGATCTCGCAATACAGGAAACGCCTATTGAAATTCTTCTTTCATTAATGCAGAAGCAAAAATGTGAACAATGACATTTGTGAGGGGAATTTTGACACCAAAATAATCTGTTCCTTTTCTGACAAAGGTAGGTCTTCCACGCTGAATAAAACATAACTGTTTTAAAATTATACCTGGATCAAAAAAAGGGTAAATGTCTGAAAACTTGAAGTTTAATCAAAAGCGCCGCGTGCTGGGGGAGCATAAAACGGATTTTCCGGATTCCTTCTTAGTGTTTTAGGGTGTAAAAACGCAGTTAGTACAGCTGCTGTTCCTACTAACTACATTTGATATCTCAGCAAAACTTCTCCCCTCAGAATTCCTATTTAAGATGAGAATTTCTGAGAAGATTTAGTATAGATCATTTTTTGCCCTGTAGACCCTGGGTATATGCATTGGCTTTTTCCATAAGACTTCCATAACGTCATTTCGACTATGCGTTCATGCCTGAAGATTGTGATCGGTATCAAGTATAAAAATGCCTTTTTAATCGCACTGAAGGGCATGTAGTGGCTAAGACCACAGGTTTCAGAGATTGAGAGTGGTGCGTTCACATCACACACTTGTGTCCCTTAATGCCAGGGCACTTCAGGAAATGATTTCACCTCACCATGGCGAGTGATTTCCTCAATGGTAATAAAGGGACAGTATAACCGACATTCCTTGTTAAATGATTATGAAGTGAAAAGTAGACAATACATTCAAAGTGTGTCGGAAAAAGCACGGCGCTTGGAATTTCGTTCGTAACAGTCATCCATGACGGGAGCAAGAGCAGTGCTTGTATCCATGGCACCCATTGTGTGAGGTTGTCAAATGCCATGATTCCGAGCCCGGCGCCAAAGATTAAAGGGGAGTGGGGACTGCTGCGTCTCGCTGCACAAGTGCCCAGAGAGCTTCAGGCTGCATGCCACTCTAAGATTCTTTTAAGGAAAAAGAGGTATTTAAACATTTTTCCGAACATTCACAAAGAAGGCGTTTTCTCCAAAAAAGAAGTATAAAGTAATTTAAAAATTGTTTTAGAAGTTTTATTTTGCTAGGACGCTACTCCTATGGCTGGAGATGCTACTTGGGACTCGAAAGAAGGTCACGGAGCAGTGTATTCGTTTTGAGTTTCTTCCGGAGAGATACCAGCTCTCGATGATTACCTACGCACTAAGCAGGCTTAGTCCTAGAATACACTAGCTTCATGCTAGTGAATGTGTTTCCATAAACCACTATTTTACTCTCTCTCACTATAGTATTTATAAAAATGAAAGTGTTATTGCTAACGATTTACACTACTTACTGTAGAAAGGAGGATTTTAATTTTTATCAAAGGCTTGAACTGACACCATGTCTCTCTCCATACTCATCATTTTTCTCTTTATCGATTTCTTTTAAATCTTAGGAAAGATTATTTGCAGGAACCAACTACTCTCTATGCCTGCGAAATTAAGAGAGAACGAAAAAACTCGTTTTGATGTATTATTTCTGAATGACAAAGAGGCAAAGGAATCAAATGTTGTAAATTGCGTGACTTTTTTTATGGAAAAGTTGGTTGAGTAAAATATTCTTTGTTTTCCTCGCCCACAGTTCTTTTGACTGCTCAGCGAATTGAACTTTTAATACAAGCTTCAGATTTCCCTAACAAACCATTTCTCGTTCTTTGAAATCCTGCAGTCAGAATAGATCTCGCAATACAGGAAACGCCTATTGAAATTCTTCTTTCATTAATGCAGAAGCAAAAATGTGAACAATGACATTTGTGAGGGGAATTTTGACACCAAAATAATCTGTTCCTTTTCTGACAAAGGTAGGTCTTCCACGCTGAATAAAACATAACTGTTTTAAAATTATACCTGGATCCAAAAAAGGGTAAATGTCTGAAAACTTGAAGTTTAATCAAAAGCGCCGCGTGCTGGGGGAGCATAAAACGGATTTTCCGGATTCCTTCTTAGTGTTTTAGGGTGTAAAAACGCAGTTAGTACAGCTGCTGTTCCTACTAACTACATTTGATATCTCAGCAAAACTTCTCCCCTCAGAATTCCTATTTAAGATGAGAATTTCTGAGAAGATTTAGTATAGATCATTTTTTGCCCTGTAGACCCTGGGTATATGCATTGGCTTTTTCCATAAGACTTCCATAACGTCATTTCGACTATGCGTTCATGCCTGAAGATTGTGATCGGTATCAAGTATAAAAATGCCTTTTTAATCGCACTGAAGGGCATGTAGTGGCTAAGACCACAGGTTTCAGAGATTGAGAGTGGTGCGTTCACATCACACACTTGTGTCCCTTAATGCCAGGGCACTTCAGGAAATGATTTCACCTCACCATGGCGAGTGATTTCCTCAATGGTAATAAAGGGACAGTATAACCGACATTCCTTGTTAAATGATTATGAAGTGAAAAGTAGACAATACATTCAAAGTGTGTCGGAAAAAGCACGGCGCTTGGAATTTCGTTCGTAACAGTCATCCATGACGGGAGCAAGAGCAGTGCTTGTATCCATGGCACCCATTGTGTGAGGTTGTCAAATGCCATGATTCCGAGCCCGGCGCCAAAGATTAAAGGGGAGTGGGGACTGCTGCGTCTCGCTGCACAAGTGCCCAGAGAGCTTCAGGCTGCATGCCACTCTAAGATTCTTTTAAGGAAAAAGAGGTATTTAAACATTTTTCCGAACATTCACAAAGAAGGCGTTTTCTCCAAAAAAGAAGTATAAAGTAATTTAAAAATTGTTTTAGAAGTTTTATTTTGCTAGGACGCTACTCCTATGGCTGGAGATGCTACTTGGGACTCGAAAGAAGGTCACGGAGCAGTGTATTCGTTTTGAGTTTCTTCCGGAGAGATACCAGCTCTCGATGATTACCTACGCACTAAGCAGGCTTAGTCCTAGAATACACTAGCTTCATGCTAGTGTATGTGTTTCCATAAACCACTATTTTACTCTCTCTCACTATAGTATTTATAAAAATGAAAGTGTTATTGCTAACGATTTACACTACTTACTGTAGAAAGGAGGATTTTAATTTTTATCAAAGGCTTGAACTGACACCATGTCTCTCTCCATACTCATCATTTTTCTCTTTATCGATTTCTTTTAAATCTTAGGAAAGATTATTTGCAGGAACCAACTACTCTCTATGCCTGCGAAATTAAGAGAGAACGAAAAAACTCGTTTTGATGTATTATTTCTGAATGACAAAGAGGCAAAGGAATCAAATGTTGTAAATTGCGTGACTTTTTTTATGGAAAAGTTGGTTGAGTAAAATATTCTTTGTTTTCCTCGCCCACAGTTCTTTTGACTGCTCAGCGAATTGAACTTTTAATACAAGCTTCAGATTTCCCTAACAATCCATTTCTCGTTCTTTGAAATCCTGCAGTCAGAATAGATCTCGCAATACAGGAAACGCCTATTGAAATTCTTCTTTCATTAATGCAGAAGCAAAAATGTGAACAATGACATTTGTGAGGGGAATTTTGACACCAAAATAATCTGTTCCTTTTCTGACAAAGGTAGGTCTTCCACGCTGAATAAAACATAACTGTTTTAAAATTATACCTGGATCCAAAAAAGGGTAAATGTCTGAAAACTTGAAGTTTAATCAAAAGCGCCGCGTGCTGGGGGAGCATAAAACGGATTTTCCGGATTCCTTCTTAGTGTTTTAGGGTGTAAAAACGCAGTTAGTACAGCTGCTGTTCCTACTAACTACATTTGATATCTCAGCAAAACTTCTCCCCTCAGAATTCCTATTTAAGATGAGAATTTCTGAGAAGATTTAGTATAGATCATTTTTTGCCCTGTAGACCCTGGGTATATGCATTGGCTTTTTCCATAAGACTTCCATAACGTCATTTCGACTATGCGTTCATGCCTGAAGATTGTGATCGGTATCAAGTATAAAAATGCCTTTTTAATCGCACTGAAGGGCATGTAGTGGCTAAGACCACAGGTTTCAGAGATTGAGAGTGGTGCGTTCACATCACACACTTGTGTCCCTTAATGCCAGGGCACTTCAGGAAATGATTTCACCTCACCATGGCGAGTGATTTCCTCAATGGTAATAAAGGGACAGTATAACCGACATTCCTTGTTAAATGATTATGAAGTGAAAAGTAGACAATACATTCAAAGTGTGTCGGAAAAAGCACGGCGCTTGGAATTTCGTTCGTAACAGTCATCCATGACGGGAGCAAGAGCAGTGCTTGTATCCATGGCACCCATTGTGTGAGGTTGTCAAATGCCATGATTCCGAGCCCGGCGCCAAAGATTAAAGGGGAGTGGGGACTGCTGCGTCTCGCTGCACAAGTGCCCAGAGAGCTTCAGGCTGCATGCCACTCTAAGATTCTTTTAAGGAAAAAGAGGTATTTAAACATTTTTCCGAACATTCACAAAGAAGGCGTTTTCTCCAAAAAAGAAGTATAAAGTAATTTAAAAATTGTTTTAGAAGTTTTATTTTGCTAGGACGCTACTCCTATGGCTGGAGATGCTACTTGGGACTCGAAAGAAGGTCACGGAGCAGTGTATTCGTTTTGAGTTTCTTCCGGAGAGATACCAGCTCTCGATGATTACCTACGCACTAAGCAGGCTTAGTCCTAGAATACACTAGCTTCATGCTAGTGTATGTGTTTCCATAAACCACTATTTTACTCTCTCTCACTATAGTATTTATAAAAATGAAAGTGTTATTGCTAACGATTTACACTACTTACTGTAGAAAGGAGGATTTTAATTTTTATCAAAGGCTTGAACTGACACCATGTCTCTCTCCATACTCATCATTTTTCTCTTTATCGATTTCTTTTAAATCTTAGGAAAGATTATTTGCAGGAACCAACTACTCTCTATGCCTGCGAAATTAAGAGAGAACGAAAAAACTCGTTTTGATGTATTATTTCTGAATGACAAAGAGGCAAAGGAATCAAATGTTGTAAATTGCGTGACTTTTTTTATGGAAAAGTTGGTTGAGTAAAATATTCTTTGTTTTCCTCGCCCACAGTTCTTTTGACTGCTCAGCGAATTGAACTTTTAATACAAGCTTCAGATTTCCCTAACAATCCATTTCTCGTTCTTTGAAATCCTGCAGTCAGAATAGATCTCGCAATACAGGAAACGCCTATTGAAATTCTTCTTTCATTAATGCAGAAGCAAAAATGTGAACAATGACATTTGTGAGGGGAATTTTGACACCAAAATAATCTGTTCCTTTTCTGACAAAGGTAGGTCTTCCACGCTGAATAAAACATAACTGTTTTAAAATTATACCTGGATCAAAAAAAGGGTAAATGTCTGAAAACTTGAAGTTTAATCAAAAGCGCCGCGTGCTGGGGGAGCATAAAACGGATTTTCCGGATTCCTTCTTAGTGTTTTAGGGTGTAAAAACGCAGTTAGTACAGCTGCTGTTCCTACTAACTACATTTGATATCTCAGCAAAACTTCTCCCCTCAGAATTCCTATTTAAGATGAGAATTTCTGAGAAGATTTAGTATAGATCATTTTTTGCCCTGTAGACCCTGGGTATATGCATTGGCTTTTTCCATAAGACTTCCATAACGTCATTTCGACTATGCGTTCATGCCTGAAGATTGTGATCGGTATCAAGTATAAAAATGCCTTTTTAATCGCACTGAAGGGCATGTAGTGGCTAAGACCACAGGTTTCAGAGATTGAGAGTGGTGCGTTCACATCACACACTTGTGTCCCTTAATGCCAGGGCACTTCAGGAAATGATTTCACCTCACCATGGCGAGTGATTTCCTCAATGGTAATAAAGGGACAGTATAACCGACATTCCTTGTTAAATGATTATGAAGTGAAAAGTAGACAATACATTCAAAGTGTGTCGGAAAAAGCACGGCGCTTGGAATTTCGTTCGTAACAGTCATCCATGACGGGAGCAAGAGCAGTGCTTGTATCCATGGCACCCATTGTGTGAGGTTGTCAAATGCCATGATTCCGAGCCCGGCGCCAAAGATTAAAGGGGAGTGGGGACTGCTGCGTCTCGCTGCACAAGTGCCCAGAGAGCTTCAGGCTGCATGCCACTCTAAGATTCTTTTAAGGAAAAAGAGGTATTTAAACATTTTTCCGAACATTCACAAAGAAGGCGTTTTCTCCAAAAAAGAAGTATAAAGTAATTTAAAAATTGTTTTAGAAGTTTTATTTTGCTAGGACGCTACTCCTATGGCTGGAGATGCTACTTGGGACTCGAAAGAAGGTCACGGAGCAGTGTATTCGTTTTGAGTTTCTTCCGGAGAGATACCAGCTCTCGATGATTACCTACGCACTAAGCAGGCTTAGTCCTAGAATACACTAGCTTCATGCTAGTGAATGTGTTTCCATAAACCACTATTTTACTCTCTCTCACTATAGTATTTATAAAAATGAAAGTGTTATTGCTAACGATTTACACTACTTACTGTAGAAAGGAGGATTTTAATTTTTATCAAAGGCTTGAACTGACACCATGTCTCTCTCCATACTCATCATTTTTCTCTTTATCGATTTCTTTTAAATCTTAGGAAAGATTATTTGCAGGAACCAACTACTCTCTATGCCTGCGAAATTAAGAGAGAACGAAAAAACTCGTTTTGATGTATTATTTCTGAATGACAAAGAGGCAAAGGAATCAAATGTTGTAAATTGCGTGACTTTTTTTATGGAAAAGTTGGTTGAGTAAAATATTCTTTGTTTTCCTCGCCCACAGTTCTTTTGACTGCTCAGCGAATTGAACTTTTAATACAAGCTTCAGATTTCCCTAACAATCCATTTCTCGTTCTTTGAAATCCTGCAGTCAGAATAGATCTCGCAATACAGGAAACGCCTATTGAAATTCTTCTTTCATTAATGCAGAAGCAAAAATGTGAACAATGACATTTGTGAGGGGAATTTTGACACCAAAATAATCTGTTCCTTTTCTGACAAAGGTAGGTCTTCCACGCTGAATAAAACATAACTGTTTTAAAATTATACCTGGATCAAAAAAAGGGTAAATGTCTGAAAACTTGAAGTTTAATCAAAAGCGCCGCGTGCTGGGGGAGCATAAAACGGATTTTCCGGATTCCTTCTTAGTGTTTTAGGGTGTAAAAACGCAGTTAGTACAGCTGCTGTTCCTACTAACTACATTTGATATCTCAGCAAAACTTCTCCCCTCAGAATTCCTATTTAAGATGAGAATTTCTGAGAAGATTTAGTATAGATCATTTTTTGCCCTGTAGACCCTGGGTATATGCATTGGCTTTTTCCATAAGACTTCCATAACGTCATTTCGACTATGCGTTCATGCCTGAAGATTGTGATCGGTATCAAGTATAAAAATGCCTTTTTAATCGCACTGAAGGGCATGTAGTGGCTAAGACCACAGGTTTCAGAGATTGAGAGTGGTGCGTTCACATCACACACTTGTGTCCCTTAATGCCAGGGCACTTCAGGAAATGATTTCACCTCACCATGGCGAGTGATTTCCTCAATGGTAATAAAGGGACAGTATAACCGACATTCCTTGTTAAATGATTATGAAGTGAAAAGTAGACAATACATTCAAAGTGTGTCGGAAAAAGCACGGCGCTTGGAATTTCGTTCGTAACAGTCATCCATGACGGGAGCAAGAGCAGTGCTTGTATCCATGGCACCCATTGTGTGAGGTTGTCAAATGCCATGATTCCGAGCCCGGCGCCAAAGATTAAAGGGGAGTGGGGACTGCTGCGTCTCGCTGCACAAGTGCCCAGAGAGCTTCAGGCTGCATGCCACTCTAAGATTCTTTTAAGGAAAAAAAGAGGTATTTAAACATTTTTCCGAACATTCACAAAGAAGGCGTTTTCTCCAAAAAAGAAGTATAAAGTAATTTAAAAATTGTTTTAGAAGTTTTATTTTGCTAGGACGCTACTCCTATGGCTGGAGATGCTACTTGGGACTCGAAAGAAGGTCACGGAGCAGTGTATTCGTTTTGAGTTTCTTCCGGAGAGATACCAGCTCTCGATGATTACCTACGCACTAAGCAGGCTTAGTCCTAGAATACACTAGCTTCATGCTAGTGAATGTGTTTCCATAAACCACTATTTTACTCTCTCTCACTATAGTATTTATAAAAATGAAAGTGTTATTGCTAACGATTTACACTACTTACTGTAGAAAGGAGGATTTTAATTTTTATCAAAGGCTTGAACTGACACCATGTCTCTCTCCATACTCATCATTTTTCTCTTTATCGATTTCTTTTAAATCTTAGGAAAGATTATTTGCAGGAACCAACTACTCTCTATGCCTGCGAAATTAAGAGAGAACGAAAAAACTCGTTTTGATGTATTATTTCTGAATGACAAAGAGGCAAAGGAATCAAATGTTGTAAATTGCGTGACTTTTTTTATGGAAAAGTTGGTTGAGTAAAATATTCTTTGTTTTCCTCGCCCACAGTTCTTTTGACTGCTCAGCGAATTGAACTTTTAATACAAGCTTCAGATTTCCCTAACAATCCATTTCTCGTTCTTTGAAATCCTGCAGTCAGAATAGATCTCGCAATACAGGAAACGCCTATTGAAATTCTTCTTTCATTAATGCAGAAGCAAAAATGTGAACAATGACATTTGTGAGGGGAATTTTGACACCAAAATAATCTGTTCCTTTTCTGACAAAGGTAGGTCTTCCACGCTGAATAAAACATAACTGTTTTAAAATTATACCTGGATCAAAAAAAGGGTAAATGTCTGAAAACTTGAAGTTTAATCAAAAGCGCCGCGTGCTGGGGGAGCATAAAACGGATTTTCCGGATTCCTTCTTAGTGTTTTAGGGTGTAAAAACGCAGTTAGTACAGCTGCTGTTCCTACTAACTACATTTGATATCTCAGCAAAACTTCTCCCCTCAGAATTCCTATTTAAGATGAGAATTTCTGAGAAGATTTAGTATAGATCATTTTTTGCCCTGTAGACCCTGGGTATATGCATTGGCTTTTTCCATAAGACTTCCATAACGTCATTTCGACTATGCGTTCATGCCTGAAGATTGTGATCGGTATCAAGTATAAAAATGCCTTTTTAATCGCACTGAAGGGCATGTAGTGGCTAAGACCACAGGTTTCAGAGATTGAGAGTGGTGCGTTCACATCACACACTTGTGTCCCTTAATGCCAGGGCACTTCAGGAAATGATTTCACCTCACCATGGCGAGTGATTTCCTCAATGGTAATAAAGGGACAGTATAACCGACATTCCTTGTTAAATGATTATGAAGTGAAAAGTAGACAATACATTCAAAGTGTGTCGGAAAAAGCACGGCGCTTGGAATTTCGTTCGTAACAGTCATCCATGACGGGAGCAAGAGCAGTGCTTGTATCCATGGCACCCATTGTGTGAGGTTGTCAAATGCCATGATTCCGAGCCCGGCGCCAAAGATTAAAGGGGAGTGGGGACTGCTGCGTCTCGCTGCACAAGTGCCCAGAGAGCTTCAGGCTGCATGCCACTCTAAGATTCTTTTAAGGAAAAAAAGAGGTATTTAAACATTTTTCCGAACATTCACAAAGAAGGCGTTTTCTCCAAAAAAGAAGTATAAAGTAATTTAAAAATTGTTTTAGAAGTTTTATTTTGCTAGGACGCTACTCCTATGGCTGGAGATGCTACTTGGGACTCGAAAGAAGGTCACGGAGCAGTGTATTCGTTTTGAGTTTCTTCCGGAGAGATACCAGCTCTCGATGATTACCTACGCACTAAGCAGGCTTAGTCCTAGAATACACTAGCTTCATGCTAGTGAATGTGTTTCCATAAACCACTATTTTACTCTCTCTCACTATAGTATTTATAAAAATGAAAGTGTTATTGCTAACGATTTACACTACTTACTGTAGAAAGGAGGATTTTAATTTTTATCAAAGGCTTGAACTGACACCATGTCTCTCTCCATACTCATCATTTTTCTCTTTATCGATTTCTTTTAAATCTTAGGAAAGATTATTTGCAGGAACCAACTACTCTCTATGCCTGCGAAATTAAGAGAGAACGAAAAAACTCGTTTTGATGTATTATTTCTGAATGACAAAGAGGCAAAGGAATCAAATGTTGTAAATTGCGTGACTTTTTTTATGGAAAAGTTGGTTGAGTAAAATATTCTTTGTTTTCCTCGCCCACAGTTCTTTTGACTGCTCAGCGAATTGAACTTTTAATACAAGCTTCAGATTTCCCTAACAATCCATTTCTCGTTCTTTGAAATCCTGCAGTCAGAATAGATCTCGCAATACAGGAAACGCCTATTGAAATTCTTCTTTCATTAATGCAGAAGCAAAAATGTGAACAATGACATTTGTGAGGGGAATTTTGACACCAAAATAATCTGTTCCTTTTCTGACAAAGGTAGGTCTTCCACGCTGAATAAAACATAACTGTTTTAAAATTATACCTGGATCAAAAAAAGGGTAAATGTCTGAAAACTTGAAGTTTAATCAAAAGCGCCGCGTGCTGGGGGAGCATAAAACGGATTTTCCGGATTCCTTCTTAGTGTTTTAGGGTGTAAAAACGCAGTTAGTACAGCTGCTGTTCCTACTAACTACATTTGATATCTCAGCAAAACTTCTCCCCTCAGAATTCCTATTTAAGATGAGAATTTCTGAGAAGATTTAGTATAGATCATTTTTTGCCCTGTAGACCCTGGGTATATGCATTGGCTTTTTCCATAAGACTTCCATAACGTCATTTCGACTATGCGTTCATGCCTGAAGATTGTGATCGGTATCAAGTATAAAAATGCCTTTTTAATCGCACTGAAGGGCATGTAGTGGCTAAGACCACAGGTTTCAGAGATTGAGAGTGGTGCGTTCACATCACACACTTGTGTCCCTTAATGCCAGGGCACTTCAGGAAATGATTTCACCTCACCATGGCGAGTGATTTCCTCAATGGTAATAAAGGGACAGTATAACCGACATTCCTTGTTAAATGATTATGAAGTGAAAAGTAGACAATACATTCAAAGTGTGTCGGAAAAAGCACGGCGCTTGGAATTTCGTTCGTAACAGTCATCCATGACGGGAGCAAGAGCAGTGCTTGTATCCATGGCACCCATTGTGTGAGGTTGTCAAATGCCATGATTCCGAGCCCGGCGCCAAAGATTAAAGGGGAGTGGGGACTGCTGCGTCTCGCTGCACAAGTGCCCAGAGAGCTTCAGGCTGCATGCCACTCTAAGATTCTTTTAAGGAAAAAAAGAGGTATTTAAACATTTTTCCGAACATTCACAAAGAAGGCGTTTTCTCCAAAAAAGAAGTATAAAGTAATTTAAAAATTGTTTTAGAAGTTTTATTTTGCTAGGACGCTACTCCTATGGCTGGAGATGCTACTTGGGACTCGAAAGAAGGTCACGGAGCAGTGTATTCGTTTTGAGTTTCTTCCGGAGAGATACCAGCTCTCGATGATTACCTACGCACTAAGCAGGCTTAGTCCTAGAATACACTAGCTTCATGCTAGTGTATGTGTTTCCATAAACCACTATTTTACTCTCTCTCACTATAGTATTTATAAAAATGAAAGTGTTATTGCTAACGATTTACACTACTTACTGTAGAAAGGAGGATTTTAATTTTTATCAAAGGCTTGAACTGACACCATGTCTCTCTCCATACTCATCATTTTTCTCTTTATCGATTTCTTTTAAATCTTAGGAAAGATTATTTGCAGGAACCAACTACTCTCTATGCCTGCGAAATTAAGAGAGAACGAAAAAACTCGTTTTGATGTATTATTTCTGAATGACAAAGAGGCAAAGGAATCAAATGTTGTAAATTGCGTGACTTTTTTTATGGAAAAGTTGGTTGAGTAAAATATTCTTTGTTTTCCTCGCCCACAGTTCTTTTGACTGCTCAGCGAATTGAACTTTTAATACAAGCTTCAGATTTCCCTAACAATCCATTTCTCGTTCTTTGAAATCCTGCAGTCAGAATAGATCTCGCAATACAGGAAACGCCTATTGAAATTCTTCTTTCATTAATGCAGAAGCAAAAATGTGAACAATGACATTTGTGAGGGGAATTTTGACACCAAAATAATCTGTTCCTTTTCTGACAAAGGTAGGTCTTCCACGCTGAATAAAACATAACTGTTTTAAAATTATACCTGGATCAAAAAAAGGGTAAATGTCTGAAAACTTGAAGTTTAATCAAAAGCGCCGCGTGCTGGGGGAGCATAAAACGGATTTTCCGGATTCCTTCTTAGTGTTTTAGGGTGTAAAAACGCAGTCAGTACAGCTGCTGTTCCTACTAACTACATTTGATATCTCAGCAAAACTTCTCCCCTCAGAATTCCTATTTAAGATGAGAATTTCTGAGAAGATTTAGTATAGATCATTTTTTGCCCTGTAGACCCTGGGTATATGCATTGGCTTTTTCCATAAGACTTCCATAACGTCATTTCGACTATGCGTTCATGCCTGAAGATTGTGATCGGTATCAAGTATAAAAATGCCTTTTTAATCGCACTGAAGGGCATGTAGTGGCTAAGACCACAGGTTTCAGAGATTGAGAGTGGTGCGTTCACATCACACACTTGTGTCCCTTAATGCCAGGGCACTTCAGGAAATGATTTCACCTCACCATGGCGAGTGATTTCCTCAATGGTAATAAAGGGACAGTATAACCGACATTCCTTGTTAAATGATTATGAAGTGAAAAGTAGACAATACATTCAAAGTGTGTCGGAAAAAGCACGGCGCTTGGAATTTCGTTCGTAACAGTCATCCATGACGGGAGCAAGAGCAGTGCTTGTATCCATGGCACCCATTGTGTGAGGTTGTCAAATGCCATGATTCCGAGCCCGGCGCCAAAGATTAAAGGGGAGTGGGGACTGCTGCGTCTCGCTGCACAAGTGCCCAGAGAGCTTCAGGCTGCATGCCACTCTAAGATTCTTTTAAGGAAAAAAAGAGGTATTTAAACATTTTTCCGAACATTCACAAAGAAGGCGTTTTCTCCAAAAAAGAAGTATAAAGTAATTTAAAAATTGTTTTAGAAGTTTTATTTTGCTAGGACGCTACTCCTATGGCTGGAGATGCTACTTGGGACTCGAAAGAAGGTCACGGAGCAGTGTATTCGTTTTGAGTTTCTTCCGGAGAGATACCAGCTCTCGATGATTACCTACGCACTAAGCAGGCTTAGTCCTAGAATACACTAGCTTCATGCTAGTGAATGTGTTTCCATAAACCACTATTTTACTCTCTCTCACTATAGTATTTATAAAAATGAAAGTGTTATTGCTAACGATTTACACTACTTACTGTAGAAAGGAGGATTTTAATTTTTATCAAAGGCTTGAACTGACACCATGTCTCTCTCCATACTCATCATTTTTCTCTTTATCGATTTCTTTTAAATCTTAGGAAAGATTATTTGCAGGAACCAACTACTCTCTATGCCTGCGAAATTAAGAGAGAACGAAAAAACTCGTTTTGATGTATTATTTCTGAATGACAAAGAGGCAAAGGAATCAAATGTTGTAAATTGCGTGACTTTTTTTATGGAAAAGTTGGTTGAGTAAAATATTCTTTGTTTTCCTCGCCCACAGTTCTTTTGACTGCTCAGCGAATTGAACTTTTAATACAAGCTTCAGATTTCCCTAACAATCCATTTCTCGTTCTTTGAAATCCTGCAGTCAGAATAGATCTCGCAATACAGGAAACGCCTATTGAAATTCTTCTTTCATTAATGCAGAAGCAAAAATGTGAACAATGACATTTGTGAGGGGAATTTTGACACCAAAATAATCTGTTCCTTTTCTGACAAAGGTAGGTCTTCCACGCTGAATAAAACATAACTGTTTTAAAATTATACCTGGATCAAAAAAAGGGTAAATGTCTGAAAACTTGAAGTTTAATCAAAAGCGCCGCGTGCTGGGGGAGCATAAAACGGATTTTCCGGATTCCTTCTTAGTGTTTTAGGGTGTAAAAACGCAGTTAGTACAGCTGCTGTTCCTACTAACTACATTTGATATCTCAGCAAAACTTCTCCCCTCAGAATTCCTATTTAAGATGAGAATTTCTGAGAAGATTTAGTATAGATCATTTTTTGCCCTGTAGACCCTGGGTATATGCATTGGCTTTTTCCATAAGACTTCCATAACGTCATTTCGACTATGCGTTCATGCCTGAAGATTGTGATCGGTATCAAGTATAAAAATGCCTTTTTAATCGCACTGAAGGGCATGTAGTGGCTAAGACCACAGGTTTCAGAGATTGAGAGTGGTGCGTTCACATCACACACTTCTGTCCCTTAATGCCAGGGCACTTCAGGAAATGATTTCACCTCACCATGGCGAGTGATTTCCTCAATGGTAATAAAGGGACAGTATAACCGACATTCCTTGTTAAATGATTATGAAGTGAAAAGTAGACAATACATTCAAAGTGTGTCGGAAAAAGCACGGCGCTTGGAATTTCGTTCGTAACAGTCATCCATGACGGGAGCAAGAGCAGTGCTTGTATCCATGGCACCCATTGTGTGAGGTTGTCAAATGCCATGATTCCGAGCCCGGCGCCAAAGATTAAAGGGGAGTGGGGACTGCTGCGTCTCGCTGCACAAGTGCCCAGAGAGCTTCAGGCTGCATGCCACTCTAAGATTCTTTTAAGGAAAAAAAGAGGTATTTAAACATTTTTCCGAACATTCACAAAGAAGGCGTTTTCTCCAAAAAAGAAGTATAAAGTAATTTAAAAATTGTTTTAGAAGTTTTATTTTGCTAGGACGCTACTCCTATGGCTGGAGATGCTACTTGGGACTCGAAAGAAGGTCACGGAGCAGTGTATTCGTTTTGAGTTTCTTCCGGAGAGATACCAGCTCTCGATGATTACCTACGCACTAAGCAGGCTTAGTCCTAGAATACACTAGCTTCATGCTAGTGTATGTGTTTCCATAAACCACTATTTTACTCTCTCTCACTATAGTATTTATAAAAATGAAAGTGTTATTGCTAACGATTTACACTACTTACTGTAGAAAGGAGGATTTTAATTTTTATCAAAGGCTTGAACTGACACCATGTCTCTCTCCATACTCATCATTTTTCTCTTTATCGATTTCTTTTAAATCTTAGGAAAGATTATTTGCAGGAACCAACTACTCTCTATGCCTGCGAAATTAAGAGAGAACGAAAAAACTCGTTTTGATGTATTATTTCTGAATGACAAAGAGGCAAAGGAATCAAATGTTGTAAATTGCGTGACTTTTTTTATGGAAAAGTTGGTTGAGTAAAATATTCTTTGTTTTCCTCGCCCACAGTTCTTTTGACTGCTCAGCGAATTGAACTTTTAATACAAGCTTCAGATTTCCCTAACAATCCATTTCTCGTTCTTTGAAATCCTGCAGTCAGAATAGATCTCGCAATACAGGAAACGCCTATTGAAATTCTTCTTTCATTAATGCAGAAGCAAAAATGTGAACAATGACATTTGTGAGGGGAATTTTGACACCAAAATAATCTGTTCCTTTTCTGACAAAGGTAGGTCTTCCACGCTGAATAAAACATAACTGTTTTAAAATTATACCTGGATCAAAAAAAGGGTAAATGTCTGAAAACTTGAAGTTTAATCAAAAGCGCCGCGTGCTGGGGAGCATAAAACGGATTTTCCGGATTCCTTCTTAGTGTTTTAGGGTGTAAAAACGCAGTCAGTACAGCTGCTGTTCCTACTAACTACATTTGATATCTCAGCGAAACTTCTCCCCTCAGAATTCCTATTTAAGATGAGAATTTCTGAGAAGATTTAGTATAGATCATTTTTTGCCCTGTAGACCCTGGGTATATGCATTGGCTTTTTCCATAAGACTTCCATAACGTCATTTCGACTATGCGTTCATGCCTGAAGATTGTGATCGGTATCAAGTATAAAAATGCCTTTTTAATCGCACTGAAGGGCATGTAGTGGCTAAGACCACAGGTTTCAGAGATTGAGAGTGGTGCGTTCACATCACACACTTGTGTCCCTTAATGCCAGGGCACTTCAGGAAATGATTTCACCTCACCATGGCGAGTGATTTCCTCAATGGTAATAAAGGGACAGTATAACCGACATTCCTTGTTAAATGATTATGAAGTGAAAAGTAGACAATACATTCAAAGTGTGTCGGAAAAAGCACGGCGCTTGGAATTTCGTTCGTAACAGTCATCCATGACGGGAGCAAGAGCAGTGCTTGTATCCATGGCACCCATTGTGTGAGGTTGTCAAATGCCATGATTCCGAGCCCGGCGCCAAAGATTAAAGGGGAGTGGGGACTGCTGCGTCTCGCTGCACAAGTGCCCAGAGAGCTTCAGGCTGCATGCCACTCTAAGATTCTTTTAAGGAAAAAAAGAGGTATTTAAACATTTTTCCGAACATTCACAAAGAAGGCGTTTTCTCCAAAAAAGAAGTATAAAGTAATTTAAAAATTGTTTTAGAAGTTTTATTTTGCTAGGACGCTACTCCTATGGCTGGAGATGCTACTTGGGACTCGAAAGAAGGTCACGGAGCAGTGTATTCGTTTTGAGTTTCTTCCGGAGAGATACCAGCTCTCGATGATTACCTACGCACTAAGCAGGCTTAGTCCTAGAATACACTAGCTTCATGCTAGTGAATGTGTTTCCATAAACCACTATTTTACTCTCTCTCACTATAGTATTTATAAAAATGAAAGTGTTATTGCTAACGATTTACACTACTTACTGTAGAAAGGAGGATTTTAATTTTTATCAAAGGCTTGAACTGACACCATGTCTCTCTCCATACTCATCATTTTTCTCTTTATCGATTTCTTTTAAATCTTAGGAAAGATTATTTGCAGGAACCAACTACTCTCTATGCCTGCGAAATTAAGAGAGAACGAAAAAACTCGTTTTGATGTATTATTTCTGAATGACAAAGAGGCAAAGGAATCAAATGTTGTAAATTGCGTGACTTTTTTTATGGAAAAGTTGGTTG
Organism: Manis pentadactyla; assembly: GCF_030020395.1. Taxonomy (NCBI): domain Eukaryota; kingdom Metazoa; phylum Chordata; class Mammalia; order Pholidota; family Manidae; genus Manis; species Manis pentadactyla. The sequence continues at coordinate 47,193 of NW_026644757.1, forward strand.
AGTAAAATATTCTTTGTTTTCCTCGCCCACAGTTCTTTTGACTGCTCAGCGAATTGAACTTTTAATACAAGCTTCAGATTTCCCTAACAATCCATTTCTCGTTCTTTGAAATCCTGCAGTCAGAATAGATCTCGCAATACAGGAAACGCCTATTGAAATTCTTCTTTCATTAATGCAGAAGCAAAAATGTGAACAATGACATTTGTGAGGGGAATTTTGACACCAAAATAATCTGTTCCTTTTCTGACAAAGGTAGGTCTTCCACGCTGAATAAAACATAACTGTTTTAAAATTATACCTGGATCAAAAAAAGGGTAAATGTCTGAAAACTTGAAGTTTAATCAAAAGCGCCGCGTGCTGGGGGAGCATAAAACGGATTTTCCGGATTCCTTCTTAGTGTTTTAGGGTGTAAAAACGCAGTCAGTACAGCTGCTGTTCCTACTAACTACATTTGATATCTCAGCAAAACTTCTCCCCTCAGAATTCCTATTTAAGATGAGAATTTCTGAGAAGATTTAGTATAGATCATTTTTTGCCCTGTAGACCCTGGGTATATGCATTGGCTTTTTCCATAAGACTTCCATAACGTCATTTCGACTATGCGTTCATGCCTGAAGATTGTGATCGGTATCAAGTATAAAAATGCCTTTTTAATCGCACTGAAGGGCATGTAGTGGCTAAGACCACAGGTTTCAGAGATTGAGAGTGGTGCGTTCACATCACACACTTGTGTCCCTTAATGCCAGGGCACTTCAGGAAATGATTTCACCTCACCATGGCGAGTGATTTCCTCAATGGTAATAAAGGGACAGTATAACCGACATTCCTTGTTAAATGATTATGAAGTGAAAAGTAGACAATACATTCAAAGTGTGTCGGAAAAAGCACGGCGCTTGGAATTTCGTTCGTAACAGTCATCCATGACGGGAGCAAGAGCAGTGCTTGTATCCATGGCACCCATTGTGTGAGGTTGTCAAATGCCATGATTCCGAGCCCGGCGCCAAAGATTAAAGGGGAGTGGGGACTGCTGCGTCTCGCTGCACAAGTGCCCAGAGAGCTTCAGGCTGCATGCCACTCTAAGATTCTTTTAAGGAAAAAAAGAGGTATTTAAACATTTTTCCGAACATTCACAAAGAAGGCGTTTTCTCCAAAAAAGAAGTATAAAGTAATTTAAAAATTGTTTTAGAAGTTTTATTTTGCTAGGACGCTACTCCTATGGCTGGAGATGCTACTTGGGACTCGAAAGAAGGTCACGGAGCAGTGTATTCGTTTTGAGTTTCTTCCGGAGAGATACCAGCTCTCGATGATTACCTACGCACTAAGCAGGCTTAGTCCTAGAATACACTAGCTTCATGCTAGTGAATGTGTTTCCATAAACCACTATTTTACTCTCTCTCACTATAGTATTTATAAAAATGAAAGTGTTATTGCTAACGATTTACACTACTTACTGTAGAAAGGAGGATTTTAATTTTTATCAAAGGCTTGAACTGACACCATGTCTCTCTCCATACTCATCATTTTTCTCTTTATCGATTTCTTTTAAATCTTAGGAAAGATTATTTGCAGGAACCAACTACTCTCTATGCCTGCGAAATTAAGAGAGAACGAAAAAACTCGTTTTGATGTATTATTTCTGAATGACAAAGAGGCAAAGGAATCAAATGTTGTAAATTGCGTGACTTTTTTTATGGAAAAGTTGGTTGAGTAAAATATTCTTTGTTTTCCTCGCCCACAGTTCTTTTGACTGCTCAGCGAATTGAACTTTTAATACAAGCTTCAGATTTCCCTAACAATCCATTTCTCGTTCTTTGAAATCCTGCAGTCAGAATAGATCTCGCAATACAGGAAACGCCTATTGAAATTCTTCTTTCATTAATGCAGAAGCAAAAATGTGAACAATGACATTTGTGAGGGGAATTTTGACACCAAAATAATCTGTTCCTTTTCTGACAAAGGTAGGTCTTCCACGCTGAATAAAACATAACTGTTTTAAAATTATACCTGGATCAAAAAAAGGGTAAATGTCTGAAAACTTGAAGTTTAATCAAAAGCGCCGCGTGCTGGGGGAGCATAAAACGGATTTTCCGGATTCCTTCTTAGTGTTTTAGGGTGTAAAAACGCAGTTAGTACAGCTGCTGTTCCTACTAACTACATTTGATATCTCAGCAAAACTTCTCCCCTCAGAATTCCTATTTAAGATGAGAATTTCTGAGAAGATTTAGTATAGATCATTTTTTGCCCTGTAGACCCTGGGTATATGCATTGGCTTTTTCCATAAGACTTCCATAACGTCATTTCGACTATGCGTTCATGCCTGAAGATTGTGATCGGTATCAAGTATAAAAATGCCTTTTTAATCGCACTGAAGGGCATGTAGTGGCTAAGACCACAGGTTTCAGAGATTGAGAGTGGTGCGTTCACATCACACACTTCTGTCCCTTAATGCCAGGGCACTTCAGGAAATGATTTCACCTCACCATGGCGAGTGATTTCCTCAATGGTAATAAAGGGACAGTATAACCGACATTCCTTGTTAAATGATTATGAAGTGAAAAGTAGACAATACATTCAAAGTGTGTCGGAAAAAGCACGGCGCTTGGAATTTCGTTCGTAACAGTCATCCATGACGGGAGCAAGAGCAGTGCTTGTATCCATGGCACCCATTGTGTGAGGTTGTCAAATGCCATGATTCCGAGCCCGGCGCCAAAGATTAAAGGGGAGTGGGGACTGCTGCGTCTCGCTGCACAAGTGCCCAGAGAGCTTCAGGCTGCATGCCACTCTAAGATTCTTTTAAGGAAAAAAAGAGGTATTTAAACATTTTTCCGAACATTCACAAAGAAGGCGTTTTCTCCAAAAAAGAAGTATAAAGTAATTTAAAAATTGTTTTAGAAGTTTTATTTTGCTAGGACGCTACTCCTATGGCTGGAGATGCTACTTGGGACTCGAAAGAAGGTCACGGAGCAGTGTATTCGTTTTGAGTTTCTTCCGGAGAGATACCAGCTCTCGATGATTACCTACGCACTAAGCAGGCTTAGTCCTAGAATACACTAGCTTCATGCTAGTGTATGTGTTTCCATAAACCACTATTTTACTCTCTCTCACTATAGTATTTATAAAAATGAAAGTGTTATTGCTAACGATTTACACTACTTACTGTAGAAAGGAGGATTTTAATTTTTATCAAAGGCTTGAACTGACACCATGTCTCTCTCCATACTCATCATTTTTCTCTTTATCGATTTCTTTTAAATCTTAGGAAAGATTATTTGCAGGAACCAACTACTCTCTATGCCTGCGAAATTAAGAGAGAACGAAAAAACTCGTTTTGATGTATTATTTCTGAATGACAAAGAGGCAAAGGAATCAAATGTTGTAAATTGCGTGACTTTTTTTATGGAAAAGTTGGTTGAGTAAAATATTCTTTGTTTTCCTCGCCCACAGTTCTTTTGACTGCTCAGCGAATTGAACTTTTAATACAAGCTTCAGATTTCCCTAACAATCCATTTCTCGTTCTTTGAAATCCTGCAGTCAGAATAGATCTCGCAATACAGGAAACGCCTATTGAAATTCTTCTTTCATTAATGCAGAAGCAAAAATGTGAACAATGACATTTGTGAGGGGAATTTTGACACCAAAATAATCTGTTCCTTTTCTGACAAAGGTAGGTCTTCCACGCTGAATAAAACATAACTGTTTTAAAATTATACCTGGATCAAAAAAAGGGTAAATGTCTGAAAACTTGAAGTTTAATCAAAAGCGCCGCGTGCTGGGGGAGCATAAAACGGATTTTCCGGATTCCTTCTTAGTGTTTTAGGGTGTAAAAACGCAGTCAGTACAGCTGCTGTTCCTACTAACTACATTTGATATCTCAGCAAAACTTCTCCCCTCAGAATTCCTATTTAAGATGAGAATTTCTGAGAAGATTTAGTATAGATCATTTTTTGCCCTGTAGACCCTGGGTATATGCATTGGCTTTTTCCATAAGACTTCCATAACGTCATTTCGACTATGCGTTCATGCCTGAAGATTGTGATCGGTATCAAGTATAAAAATGCCTTTTTAATCGCACTGAAGGGCATGTAGTGGCTAAGACCACAGGTTTCAGAGATTGAGAGTGGTGCGTTCACATCACACACTTCTGTCCCTTAATGCCAGGGCACTTCAGGAAATGATTTCACCTCACCATGGCGAGTGATTTCCTCAATGGTAATAAAGGGACAGTATAACCGACATTCCTTGTTAAATGATTATGAAGTGAAAAGTAGACAATACATTCAAAGTGTGTCGGAAAAAGCACGGCGCTTGGAATTTCGTTCGTAACAGTCATCCATGACGGGAGCAAGAGCAGTGCTTGTATCCATGGCACCCATTGTGTGAGGTTGTCAAATGCCATGATTCCGAGCCCGGCGCCAAAGATTAAAGGGGAGTGGGGACTGCTGCGTCTCGCTGCACAAGTGCCCAGAGAGCTTCAGGCTGCATGCCACTCTAAGATTCTTTTAAGGAAAAAAAGAGGTATTTAAACATTTTTCCGAACATTCACAAAGAAGGCGTTTTCTCCAAAAAAGAAGTATAAAGTAATTTAAAAATTGTTTTAGAAGTTTTATTTTGCTAGGACGCTACTCCTATGGCTGGAGATGCTACTTGGGACTCGAAAGAAGGTCACGGAGCAGTGTATTCGTTTTGAGTTTCTTCCGGAGAGATACCAGCTCTCGATGATTACCTACGCACTAAGCAGGCTTAGTCCTAGAATACACTAGCTTCATGCTAGTGTATGTGTTTCCATAAACCACTATTTTACTCTCTCTCACTATAGTATTTATAAAAATGAAAGTGTTATTGCTAACGATTTACACTACTTACTGTAGAAAGGAGGATTTTAATTTTTATCAAAGGCTTGAACTGACACCATGTCTCTCTCCATACTCATCATTTTTCTCTTTATCGATTTCTTTTAAATCTTAGGAAAGATTATTTGCAGGAACCAACTACTCTCTATGCCTGCGAAATTAAGAGAGAACGAAAAAACTCGTTTTGATGTATTATTTCTGAATGACAAAGAGGCAAAGGAATCAAATGTTGTAAATTGCGTGACTTTTTTTATGGAAAAGTTGGTTGAGTAAAATATTCTTTGTTTTCCTCGCCCACAGTTCTTTTGACTGCTCAGCGAATTGAACTTTTAATACAAGCTTCAGATTTCCCTAACAATCCATTTCTCGTTCTTTGAAATCCTGCAGTCAGAATAGATCTCGCAATACAGGAAACGCCTATTGAAATTCTTCTTTCATTAATGCAGAAGCAAAAATGTGAACAATGACATTTGTGAGGGGAATTTTGACACCAAAATAATCTGTTCCTTTTCTGACAAAGGTAGGTCTTCCACGCTGAATAAAACATAACTGTTTTAAAATTATACCTGGATCAAAAAAAGGGTAAATGTCTGAAAACTTGAAGTTTAATCAAAAGCGCCGCGTGCTGGGGGAGCATAAAACGGATTTTCCGGATTCCTTCTTAGTGTTTTAGGGTGTAAAAACGCAGTCAGTACAGCTGCTGTTCCTACTAACTACATTTGATATCTCAGCAAAACTTCTCCCCTCAGAATTCCTATTTAAGATGAGAATTTCTGAGAAGATTTAGTATAGATCATTTTTTGCCCTGTAGACCCTGGGTATATGCATTGGCTTTTTCCATAAGACTTCCATAACGTCATTTCGACTATGCGTTCATGCCTGAAGATTGTGATCGGTATCAAGTATAAAAATGCCTTTTTAATCGCACTGAAGGGCATGTAGTGGCTAAGACCACAGGTTTCAGAGATTGAGAGTGGTGCGTTCACATCACACACTTCTGTCCCTTAATGCCAGGGCACTTCAGGAAATGATTTCACCTCACCATGGCGAGTGATTTCCTCAATGGTAATAAAGGGACAGTATAACCGACATTCCTTGTTAAATGATTATGAAGTGAAAAGTAGACAATACATTCAAAGTGTGTCGGAAAAAGCACGGCGCTTGGAATTTCGTTCGTAACAGTCATCCATGACGGGAGCAAGAGCAGTGCTTGTATCCATGGCACCCATTGTGTGAGGTTGTCAAATGCCATGATTCCGAGCCCGGCGCCAAAGATTAAAGGGGAGTGGGGACTGCTGCGTCTCGCTGCACAAGTGCCCAGAGAGCTTCAGGCTGCATGCCACTCTAAGATTCTTTTAAGGAAAAAAAGAGGTATTTAAACATTTTTCCGAACATTCACAAAAAAGGCGTTTTCTCCAAAAAAGAAGTATAAAGTAATTTAAAAATTGTTTTAGAAGTTTTATTTTGCTAGGACGCTACTCCTATGGCTGGAGATGCTACTTGGGACTCGAAAGAAGGTCACGGAGCAGTGTATTCGTTTTGAGTTTCTTCCGGAGAGATACCAGCTCTCGATGATTACCTACGCACTAAGCAGGCTTAGTCCTAGAATACACTAGCTTCATGCTAGTGTATGTGTTTCCATAAACCACTATTTTACTCTCTCTCACTATAGTATTTATAAAAATGAAAGTGTTATTGCTAACGATTTACACTACTTACTGTAGAAAGGAGGATTTTAATTTTTATCAAAGGCTTGAACTGACACCATGTCTCTCTCCATACTCATCATTTTTCTCTTTATCGATTTCTTTTAAATCTTAGGAAAGATTATTTGCAGGAACCAACTACTCTCTATGCCTGCGAAATTAAGAGAGAACGAAAAAACTCGTTTTGATGTATTATTTCTGAATGACAAAGAGGCAAAGGAATCAAATGTTGTAAATTGCGTGACTTTTTTTATGGAAAAGTTGGTTGAGTAAAATATTCTTTGTTTTCCTCGCCCACAGTTCTTTTGACTGCTCAGCGAATTGAACTTTTAATACAAGCTTCAGATTTCCCTAACAATCCATTTCTCGTTCTTTGAAATCCTGCAGTCAGAATAGATCTCGCAATACAGGAAACGCCTATTGAAATTCTTCTTTCATTAATGCAGAAGCAAAAATGTGAACAATGACATTTGTGAGGGGAATTTTGACACCAAAATAATCTGTTCCTTTTCTGACAAAGGTAGGTCTTCCACGCTGAATAAAACATAACTGTTTTAAAATTATACCTGGATCAAAAAAAGGGTAAATGTCTGAAAACTTGAAGTTTAATCAAAAGCGCCGCGTGCTGGGGGAGCATAAAACGGATTTTCCGGATTCCTTCTTAGTGTTTTAGGGTGTAAAAACGCAGTCAGTACAGCTGCTGTTCCTACTAACTACATTTGATATCTCAGCAAAACTTCTCCCCTCAGAATTCCTATTTAAGATGAGAATTTCTGAGAAGATTTAGTATAGATCATTTTTTGCCCTGTAGACCCTGGGTATATGCATTGGCTTTTTCCATAAGACTTCCATAACGTCATTTCGACTATGCGTTCATGCCTGAAGATTGTGATCGGTATCAAGTATAAAACTGCCTTTTTAATCGCACTGAAGGGCATGTAGTGGCTAAGACCACAGGTTTCAGAGATTGAGAGTGGTGCGTTCACATCACACACTTGTGTCCCTTAATGCCAGGGCACTTCAGGAAATGATTTCACCTCACCATGGCGAGTGATTTCCTCAATGGTAATAAAGGGACAGTATAACCGACATTCCTTGTTAAATGATTATGAAGTGAAAAGTAGACAATACATTCAAAGTGTGTCGGAAAAAGCACGGCGCTTGGAATTTCGTTCGTAACAGTCATCCATGACGGGAGCAAGAGCAGTGCTTGTATCCATGGCACCCATTGTGTGAGGTTGTCAAATGCCATGATTCCGAGCCCGGCGCCAAAGATTAAAGGGGAGTGGGGACTGCTGCGTCTCGCTGCACAAGTGCCCAGAGAGCTTCAGGCTGCATGCCACTCTAAGATTCTTTTAAGGAAAAAAAGAGGTATTTAAACATTTTTCCGAACATTCACAAAAAAGGCGTTTTCTCCAAAAAAGAAGTATAAAGTAATTTAAAAATTGTTTTAGAAGTTTTATTTTGCTAGGACGCTACTCCTATGGCTGGAGATGCTACTTGGGACTCGAAAGAAGGTCACGGAGCAGTGTATTCGTTTTGAGTTTCTTCCGGAGAGATACCAGCTCTCGATGATTACCTACGCACTAAGCAGGCTTAGTCCTAGAATACACTAGCTTCATGCTAGTGTATGTGTTTCCATAAACCACTATTTTACTCTCTCTCACTATAGTATTTATAAAAATGAAAGTGTTATTGCTAACGATTTACACTACTTACTGTAGAAAGGAGGATTTTAATTTTTATCAAAGGCTTGAACTGACACCATGTCTCTCTCCATACTCATCATTTTTCTCTTTATCGATTTCTTTTAAATCTTAGGAAAGATTATTTGCAGGAACCAACTACTCTCTATGCCTGCGAAATTAAGAGAGAACGAAAAAACTCGTTTTGATGTATTATTTCTGAATGACAAAGAGGCAAAGGAATCAAATGTTGTAAATTGCGTGACTTTTTTTATGGAAAAGTTGGTTGAGTAAAATATTCTTTGTTTTCCTCGCCCACAGTTCTTTTGACTGCTCAGCGAATTGAACTTTTAATACAAGCTTCAGATTTCCCTAACAATCCATTTCTCGTTCTTTGAAATCCTGCAGTCAGAATAGATCTCGCAATACAGGAAACGCCTATTGAAATTCTTCTTTCATTAATGCAGAAGCAAAAATGTGAACAATGACATTTGTGAGGGGAATTTTGACACCAAAATAATCTGTTCCTTTTCTGACAAAGGTAGGTCTTCCACGCTGAATAAAACATAACTGTTTTAAAATTATACCTGGATCAAAAAAAGGGTAAATGTCTGAAAACTTGAAGTTTAATCAAAAGCGCCGCGTGCTGGGGGAGCATAAAACGGATTTTCCGGATTCCTTCTTAGTGTTTTAGGGTGTAAAAACGCAGTCAGTACAGCTGCTGTTCCTACTAACTACATTTGATATCTCAGCAAAACTTCTCCCCTCAGAATTCCTATTTAAGATGAGAATTTCTGAGAAGATTTAGTATAGATCATTTTTTGCCCTGTAGACCCTGGGTATATGCATTGGCTTTTTCCATAAGACTTCCATAACGTCATTTCGACTATGCGTTCATGCCTGAAGATTGTGATCGGTATCAAGTATAAAAATGCCTTTTTAATCGCACTGAAGGGCATGTAGTGGCTAAGACCACAGGTTTCAGAGATTGAGAGTGGTGCGTTCACATCACACACTTCTGTCCCTTAATGCCAGGGCACTTCAGGAAATGATTTCACCTCACCATGGCGAGTGATTTCCTCAATGGTAATAAAGGGACAGTATAACCGACATTCCTTGTTAAATGATTATGAAGTGAAAAGTAGACAATACATTCAAAGTGTGTCGGAAAAAGCACGGCGCTTGGAATTTCGTTCGTAACAGTCATCCATGACGGGAGCAAGAGCAGTGCTTGTATCCATGGCACCCATTGTGTGAGGTTGTCAAATGCCATGATTCCGAGCCCGGCGCCAAAGATTAAAGGGGAGTGGGGACTGCTGCGTCTCGCTGCACAAGTGCCCAGAGAGCTTCAGGCTGCATGCCACTCTAAGATTCTTTTAAGGAAAAAAAGAGGTATTTAAACATTTTTCCGAACATTCACAAAAAAGGCGTTTTCTCCAAAAAAGAAGTATAAAGTAATTTAAAAATTGTTTTAGAAGTTTTATTTTGCTAGGACGCTACTCCTATGGCTGGAGATGCTACTTGGGACTCGAAAGAAGGTCACGGAGCAGTGTATTCGTTTTGAGTTTCTTCCAGAGAGATACCAGCTCTCGATGATTACCTACGCACTAAGCAGGCTTAGTCCTAGAATACACTAGCTTCATGCTAGTGTATGTGTTTCCATAAACCACTATTTTACTCTCTCTCACTATAGTATTTATAAAAATGAAAGTGTTATTGCTAACGATTTACACTACTTACTGTAGAAAGGAGGATTTTAATTTTTATCAAAGGCTTGAACTGACACCATGTCTCTCTCCATACTCATCATTTTTCTCTTTATCGATTTCTTTTAAATCTTAGGAAAGATTATTTGCAGGAACCAACTACTCTCTATGCCTGCGAAATTAAGAGAGAACGAAAAAACTCGTTTTGATGTATTATTTCTGAATGACAAAGAGGCAAAGGAATCAAATGTTGTAAATTGCGTGACTTTTTTTATGGAAAAGTTGGTTGAGTAAAATATTCTTTGTTTTCCTCGCCCACAGTTCTTTTGACTGCTCAGCGAATTGAACTTTTAATACAAGCTTCAGATTTCCCTAACAATCCATTTCTCGTTCTTTGAAATCCTGCAGTCAGAATAGATCTCGCAATACAGGAAACGCCTATTGAAATTCTTCTTTCATTAATGCAGAAGCAAAAATGTGAACAATGACATTTGTGAGGGGAATTTTGACACCAAAATAATCTGTTCCTTTTCTGACAAAGGTAGGTCTTCCACGCTGAATAAAACATAACTGTTTTAAAATTATACCTGGATCAAAAAAAGGGTAAATGTCTGAAAACTTGAAGTTTAATCAAAAGCGCCGCGTGCTGGGGGAGCATAAAACGGATTTTCCGGATTCCTTCTTAGTGTTTTAGGGTGTAAAAACGCAGTCAGTACAGCTGCTGTTCCTACTAACTACATTTGATATCTCAGCAAAACTTCTCCCCTCAGAATTCCTATTTAAGATGAGAATTTCTGAGAAGATTTAGTATAGATCATTTTTTGCCCTGTAGACCCTGGGTATATGCATTGGCTTTTTCCATAAGACTTCCATAACGTCATTTCGACTATGCGTTCATGCCTGAAGATTGTGATCGGTATCAAGTATAAAAATGCCTTTTTAATCGCACTGAAGGGCATGTAGTGGCTAAGACCACAGGTTTCAGAGATTGAGAGTGGTGCGTTCACATCACACACTTCTGTCCCTTAATGCCAGGGCACTTCAGGAAATGATTTCACCTCACCATGGCGAGTGATTTCCTCAATGGTAATAAAGGGACAGTATAACCGACATTCCTTGTTAAATGATTATGAAGTGAAAAGTAGACAATACATTCAAAGTGTGTCGGAAAAAGCACGGCGCTTGGAATTTCGTTCGTAACAGTCATCCATGACGGGAGCAAGAGCAGTGCTTGTATCCATGGCACCCATTGTGTGAGGTTGTCAAATGCCATGATTCCGAGCCCGGCGCCAAAGATTAAAGGGGAGTGGGGACTGCTGCGTCTCGCTGCACAAGTGCCCAGAGAGCTTCAGGCTGCATGCCACTCTAAGATTCTTTTAAGGAAAAAAAGAGGTATTTAAACATTTTTCCGAACATTCACAAAAAAGGCGTTTTCTCCAAAAAAGAAGTATAAAGTAATTTAAAAATTGTTTTAGAAGTTTTATTTTGCTAGGACGCTACTCCTATGGCTGGAGATGCTACTTGGGACTCGAAAGAAGGTCACGGAGCAGTGTATTCGTTTTGAGTTTCTTCCGGAGAGATACCAGCTCTCGATGATTACCTACGCACTAAGCAGGCTTAGTCCTAGAATACACTAGCTTCATGCTAGTGTATGTGTTTCCATAAACCACTATTTTACTCTCTCTCACTATAGTATTTATAAAAATGAAAGTGTTATTGCTAACGATTTACACTACTTACTGTAGAAAGGAGGATTTTAATTTTTATCAAAGGCTTGAACTGACACCATGTCTCTCTCCATACTCATCATTTTTCTCTTTATCGATTTCTTTTAAATCTTAGGAAAGATTATTTGCAGGAACCAACTACTCTCTATGCCTGCGAAATTAAGAGAGAACGAAAAAACTCGTTTTGATGTATTATTTCTGAATGACAAAGAGGCAAAGGAATCAAATGTTGTAAATTGCGTGACTTTTTTTATGGAAAAGTTGGTTGAGTAAAATATTCTTTGTTTTCCTCGCCCACAGTTCTTTTGACTGCTCAGCGAATTGAACTTTTAATACAAGCTTCAGATTTCCCTAACAATCCATTTCTCGTTCTTTGAAATCCTGCAGTCAGAATAGATCTCGCAATACAGGAAACGCCTATTGAAATTCTTCTTTCATTAATGCAGAAGCAAAAATGTGAACAATGACATTTGTGAGGGGAATTTTGACACCAAAATAATCTGTTCCTTTTCTGACAAAGGTAGGTCTTCCACGCTGAATAAAACATAACTGTTTTAAAATTATACCTGGATCAAAAAAAGGGTAAATGTCTGAAAACTTGAAGTTTAATCAAAAGCGCCGCGTGCTGGGGGAGCATAAAACGGATTTTCCGGATTCCTTCTTAGTGTTTTAGGGTGTAAAAACGCAGTCAGTACAGCTGCTGTTCCTACTAACTACATTTGATATCTCAGCAAAACTTCTCCCCTCAGAATTCCTATTTAAGATGAGAATTTCTGAGAAGATTTAGTATAGATCATTTTTTGCCCTGTAGACCCTGGGTATATGCATTGGCTTTTTCCATAAGACTTCCATAACGTCATTTCGACTATGCGTTCATGCCTGAAGATTGTGATCGGTATCAAGTATAAAAATGCCTTTTTAATCGCACTGAAGGGCATGTAGTGGCTAAGACCACAGGTTTCAGAGATTGAGAGTGGTGCGTTCACATCACACACTTCTGTCCCTTAATGCCAGGGCACTTCAGGAAATGATTTCACCTCACCATGGCGAGTGATTTCCTCAATGGTAATAAAGGGACAGTATAACCGACATTCCTTGTTAAATGATTATGAAGTGAAAAGTAGACAATACATTCAAAGTGTGTCGGAAAAAGCACGGCGCTTGGAATTTCGTTCGTAACAGTCATCCATGACGGGAGCAAGAGCAGTGCTTGTATCCATGGCACCCATTGTGTGAGGTTGTCAAATGCCATGATTCCGAGCCCGGCGCCAAAGATTAAAGGGGAGTGGGGACTGCTGCGTCTCGCTGCACAAGTGCCCAGAGAGCTTCAGGCTGCATGCCACTCTAAGATTCTTTTAAGGAAAAAAAGAGGTATTTAAACATTTTTCCGAACATTCACAAAAAAGGCGTTTTCTCCAAAAAAGAAGTATAAAGTAATTTAAAAATTGTTTTAGAAGTTTTATTTTGCTAGGACGCTACTCCTATGGCTGGAGATGCTACTTGGGACTCGAAAGAAGGTCACGGAGCAGTGTATTCGTTTTGAGTTTCTTCCGGAGAGATACCAGCTCTCGATGATTACCTACGCACTAAGCAGGCTTAGTCCTAGAATACACTAGCTTCATGCTAGTGTATGTGTTTCCATAAACCACTATTTTACTCTCTCTCTCACTATAGTATTTATAAAAATGAAAGTGTTATTGCTAACGATTTACACTACTTACTGTAGAAAGGAGGATTTTAATTTTTATCAAAGGCTTGAACTGACACCATGTCTCTCTCCATACTCATCATTTTTCTCTTTATCGATTTCTTTTAAATCTTAGGAAAGATTATTTGCAGGAACCAACTACTCTCTATGCCTGCGAAATTAAGAGAGAACGAAAAAACTCGTTTTGATGTATTATTTCTGAATGACAAAGAGGCAAAGGAATCAAATGTTGTAAATTGCGTGACTTTTTTTATGGAAAAGTTGGTTGAGTAAAATATTCTTTGTTTTCCTCGCCCACAGTTCTTTTGACTGCTCAGCGAATTGAACTTTTAATACAAGCTTCAGATTTCCCTAACAATCCATTTCTCGTTCTTTGAAATCCTGCAGTCAGAATAGATCTCGCAATACAGGAAACGCCTATTGAAATTCTTCTTTCATTAATGCAGAAGCAAAAATGTGAACAATGACATTTGTGAGGGGAATTTTGACACCAAAATAATCTGTTCCTTTTCTGACAAAGGTAGGTCTTCCACGCTGAATAAAACATAACTGTTTTAAAATTATACCTGGATCAAAAAAAGGGTAAATGTCTGAAAACTTGAAGTTTAATCAAAAGCGCCGCGTGCTGGGGGAGCATAAAACGGATTTTCCGGATTCCTTCTTAGTGTTTTAGGGTGTAAAAACGCAGTCAGTACAGCTGCTGTTCCTACTAACTACATTTGATATCTCAGCAAAACTTCTCCCCTCAGAATTCCTATTTAAGATGAGAATTTCTGAGAAGATTTAGTATAGATCATTTTTTGCCCTGTAGACCCTGGGTATATGCATTGGCTTTTTCCATAAGACTTCCATAACGTCATTTCGACTATGCGTTCATGCCTGAAGATTGTGATCGGTATCAAGTATAAAAATGCCTTTTTAATCGCACTGAAGGGCATGTAGTGGCTAAGACCACAGGTTTCAGAGATTGAGAGTGGTGCGTTCACATCACACACTTCTGTCCCTTAATGCCAGGGCACTTCAGGAAATGATTTCACCTCACCATGGCGAGTGATTTCCTCAATGGTAATAAAGGGACAGTATAACCGACATTCCTTGTTAAATGATTATGAAGTGAAAAGTAGACAATACATTCAAAGTGTGTCGGAAAAAGCACGGCGCTTGGAATTTCGTTCGTAACAGTCATCCATGACGGGAGCAAGAGCAGTGCTTGTATCCATGGCACCCATTGTGTGAGGTTGTCAAATGCCATGATTCCGAGCCCGGCGCCAAAGATTAAAGGGGAGTGGGGACTGCTGCGTCTCGCTGCACAAGTGCCCAGAGAGCTTCAGGCTGCATGCCACTCTAAGATTCTTTTAAGGAAAAAAAGAGGTATTTAAACATTTTTCCGAACATTCACAAAAAAGGCGTTTTCTCCAAAAAAGAAGTATAAAGTAATTTAAAAATTGTTTTAGAAGTTTTATTTTGCTAGGACGCTACTCCTATGGCTGGAGATGCTACTTGGGACTCGAAAGAAGGTCACGGAGCAGTGTATTCGTTTTGAGTTTCTTCCGGAGAGATACCAGCTCTCGATGATTACCTACGCACTAAGCAGGCTTAGTCCTAGAATACACTAGCTTCATGCTAGTGTATGTGTTTCCATAAACCACTATTTTACTCTCTCTCTCACTATAGTATTTATAAAAATGAAAGTGTTATTGCTAACGATTTACACTACTTACTGTAGAAAGGAGGATTTTAATTTTTATCAAAGGCTTGAACTGACACCATGTCTCTCTCCATACTCATCATTTTTCTCTTTATCGATTTCTTTTAAATCTTAGGAAAGATTATTTGCAGGAACCAACTACTCTCTATGCCTGCGAAATTAAGAGAGAACGAAAAAACTCGTTTTGATGTATTATTTCTGAATGACAAAGAGGCAAAGGAATCAAATGTTGTAAATTGCGTGACTTTTTTTATGGAAAAGTTGGTTGAGTAAAATATTCTTTGTTTTCCTCGCCCACAGTTCTTTTGACTGCTCAGCGAATTGAACTTTTAATACAAGCTTCAGATTTCCCTAACAATCCATTTCTCGTTCTTTGAAATCCTGCAGTCAGAATAGATCTCGCAATACAGGAAACGCCTATTGAAATTCTTCTTTCATTAATGCAGAAGCAAAAATGTGAACAATGACATTTGTGAGGGGAATTTTGACACCAAAATAATCTGTTCCTTTTCTGACAAAGGTAGGTCTTCCACGCTGAATAAAACATAACTGTTTTAAAATTATACCTGGATCAAAAAAAGGGTAAATGTCTGAAAACTTGAAGTTTAATCAAAAGCGCCGCGTGCTGGGGGAGCATAAAACGGATTTTCCGGATTCCTTCTTAGTGTTTTAGGGTGTAAAAACGCAGTCAGTACAGCTGCTGTTCCTACTAACTACATTTGATATCTCAGCAAAACTTCTCCCCTCAGAATTCCTATTTAAGATGAGAATTTCTGAGAAGATTTAGTATAGATCATTTTTTGCCCTGTAGACCCTGGGTATATGCATTGGCTTTTTCCATAAGACTTCCATAACGTCATTTCGACTATGCGTTCATGCCTGAAGATTGTGATCGGTATCAAGTATAAAAATGCCTTTTTAATCGCACTGAAGGGCATGTAGTGGCTAAGACCACAGGTTTCAGAGATTGAGAGTGGTGCGTTCACATCACACACTTCTGTCCCTTAATGCCAGGGCACTTCAGGAAATGATTTCACCTCACCATGGCGAGTGATTTCCTCAATGGTAATAAAGGGACAGTATAACCGACATTCCTTGTTAAATGATTATGAAGTGAAAAGTAGACAATACATTCAAAGTGTGTCGGAAAAAGCACGGCGCTTGGAATTTCGTTCGTAACAGTCATCCATGACGGGAGCAAGAGCAGTGCTTGTATCCATGGCACCCATTGTGTGAGGTTGTCAAATGCCATGATTCCGAGCCCGGCGCCAAAGATTAAAGGGGAGTGGGGACTGCTGCGTCTCGCTGCACAAGTGCCCAGAGAGCTTCAGGCTGCATGCCACTCTAAGATTCTTTTAAGGAAAAAAAGAGGTATTTAAACATTTTTCCGAACATTCACAAAGAAGGCGTTTTCTCCAAAAAAGAAGTATAAAGTAATTTAAAAATTGTTTTAGAAGTTTTATTTTGCTAGGACGCTACTCCTATGGCTGGAGATGCTACTTGGGACTCGAAAGAAGGTCACGGAGCAGTGTATTCGTTTTGAGTTTCTTCCGGAGAGATACCAGCTCTCGATGATTACCTACGCACTAAGCAGGCTTAGTCCTAGAATACACTAGCTTCATGCTAGTGTATGTGTTTCCATAAACCACTATTTTACTCTCTCTCACTATAGTATTTATAAAAATGAAAGTGTTATTGCTAACGATTTACACTACTTACTGTAGAAAGGAGGATTTTAATTTTTATCAAAGGCTTGAACTGACACCATGTCTCTCTCCATACTCATCATTTTTCTCTTTATCGATTTCTTTTAAATCTTAGGAAAGATTATTTGCAGGAACCAACTACTCTCTATGCCTGCGAAATTAAGAGAGAACGAAAAAACTCGTTTTGATGTATTATTTCTGAATGACAAAGAGGCAAAGGAATCAAATGTTGTAAATTGCGTGACTTTTTTTATGGAAAAGTTGGTTGAGTAAAATATTCTTTGTTTTCCTCGCCCACAGTTCTTTTGACTGCTCAGCGAATTGAACTTTTAATACAAGCTTCAGATTTCCCTAACAATCCATTTCTCGTTCTTTGAAATCCTGCAGTCAGAATAGATCTCGCAATACAGGAAACGCCTATTGAAATTCTTCTTTCATTAATGCAGAAGCAAAAATGTGAACAATGACATTTGTGAGGGGAATTTTGACACCAAAATAATCTGTTCCTTTTCTGACAAAGGTAGGTCTTCCACGCTGAATAAAACATAACTGTTTTAAAATTATACCTGGATCAAAAAAAGGGTAAATGTCTGAAAACTTGAAGTTTAATCAAAAGCGCCGCGTGCTGGTGGAGCATAAAACGGATTTTCCGGATTCCTTCTTAGTGTTTTAGGGTGTAAAAACGCAGTCAGTACAGCTGCTGTTCCTACTAACTACATTTGATATCTCAGCAAAACTTCTCCCCTCAGAATTCCTATTTAAGATGAGAATTTCTGAGAAGATTTAGTATAGATCATTTTTTGCCCTGTAGACCCTGGGTATATGCATTGGCTTTTTCCATAAGACTTCCATAACGTCATTTCGACTATGCGTTCATGCCTGAAGATTGTGATCGGTATCAAGTATAAAAATGCCTTTTTAATCGCACTGAAGGGCATGTAGTGGCTAAGACCACAGGTTTCAGAGATTGAGAGTGGTGCGTTCACATCACACACTTCTGTCCCTTAATGCCAGGGCACTTCAGGAAATGATTTCACCTCACCATGGCGAGTGATTTCCTCAATGGTAATAAAGGGACAGTATAACCGACATTCCTTGTTAAATGATTATGAAGTGAAAAGTAGACAATACATTCAAAGTGTGTCGGAAAAAGCACGGCGCTTGGAATTTCGTTCGTAACAGTCATCCATGACGGGAGCAAGAGCAGTGCTTGTATCCATGGCACCCATTGTGTGAGGTTGTCAAATGCCATGATTCCGAGCCCGGCGCCAAAGATTAAAGGGGAGTGGGGACTGCTGCGTCTCGCTGCACAAGTGCCCAGAGAGCTTCAGGCTGCATGCCACTCTAAGATTCTTTTAAGGAAAAAAAGAGGTATTTAAACATTTTTCCGAACATTCACAAAGAAGGCGTTTTCTCCAAAAAAGAAGTATAAAGTAATTTAAAAATTGTTTTAGAAGTTTTATTTTGCTAGGACGCTACTCCTATGGCTGGAGATGCTACTTGGGACTCGAAAGAAGGTCACGGAGCAGTGTATTCGTTTTGAGTTTCTTCCGGAGAGATACCAGCTCTCGATGATTACCTACGCACTAAGCAGGCTTAGTCCTAGAATACACTAGCTTCATGCTAGTGTATGTGTTTCCATAAACCACTATTTTACTCTCTCTCACTATAGTATTTATAAAAATGAAAGTGTTATTGCTAACGATTTACACTACTTACTGTAGAAAGGAGGATTTTAATTTTTATCAAAGGCTTGAACTGACACCATGTCTCTCTCCATACTCTTCATTTTTCTCTTTATCGATTTCTTTTAAATCTTAGGAAAGATTATTTGCAGGAACCAACTACTCTCTATGCCTGCGAAATTAAGAGAGAACGAAAAAACTCGTTTTGATGTATTATTTCTGAATGACAAAGAGGCAAAGGAATCAAATGTTGTAAATTGCGTGACTTTTTTTATGGAAAAGTTGGTTGAGTAAAATATTCTTTGTTTTCCTCGCCCACAGTTCTTTTGACTGCTCAGCGAATTGAACTTTTAATACAAGCTTCAGATTTCCCTAACAATCCATTTCTCGTTCTTTGAAATCCTGCAGTCAGAATAGATCTCGCAATACAGGAAACGCCTATTGAAATTCTTCTTTCATTAATGCAGAAGCAAAAATGTGAACAATGACATTTGTGAGGGGAATTTTGACACCAAAATAATCTGTTCCTTTTCTGACAAAGGTAGGTCTTCCACGCTGAATAAAACATAACTGTTTTAAAATTATACCTGGATCAAAAAAAGGGTAAATGTCTGAAAACTTGAAGTTTAATCAAAAGCGCCGCGTGCTGGGGGAGCATAAAACGGATTTTCCGGATTCCTTCTTAGTGTTTTAGGGTGTAAAAACGCAGTCAGTACAGCTGCTGTTCCTACTAACTACATTTGATATCTCAGCAAAACTTCTCCCCTCAGAATTCCTATTTAAGATGAGAATTTCTGAGAAGATTTAGTATAGATCATTTTTTGCCCTGTAGACCCTGGGTATATGCATTGGCTTTTTCCATAAGACTTCCATAACGTCATTTCGACTATGCGTTCATGCCTGAAGATTGTGATCGGTATCAAGTATAAAAATGCCTTTTTAATCGCACTGAAGGGCATGTAGTGGCTAAGACCACAGGTTTCAGAGATTGAGAGTGGTGCGTTCACATCACACACTTCTGTCCCTTAATGCCAGGGCACTTCAGGAAATGATTTCACCTCACCATGGCGAGTGATTTCCTCAATGGTAATAAAGGGACAGTATAACCGACATTCCTTGTTAAATGATTATGAAGTGAAAAGTAGACAATACATTCAAAGTGTGTCGGAAAAAGCACGGCGCTTGGAATTTCGTTCGTAACAGTCATCCATGACGGGAGCAAGAGCAGTGCTTGTATCCATGGCACCCATTGTGTGAGGTTGTCAAATGCCATGATTCCGAGCCCGGCGCCAAAGATTAAAGGGGAGTGGGGACTGCTGCGTCTCGCTGCACAAGTGCCCAGAGAGCTTCAGGCTGCATGCCACTCTAAGATTCTTTTAAGGAAAAAAAGAGGTATTTAAACATTTTTCCGAACATTCACAAAGAAGGCGTTTTCTCCAAAAAAGAAGTATAAAGTAATTTAAAAATTGTTTTAGAAGTTTTATTTTGCTAGGACGCTACTCCTATGGCTGGAGATGCTACTTGGGACTCGAAAGAAGGTCACGGAGCAGTGTATTCGTTTTGAGTTTCTTCCGGAGAGATACCAGCTCTCGATGATTACCTACGCACTAAGCAGGCTTAGTCCTAGAATACACTAGCTTCATGCTAGTGTATGTGTTTCCATAAACCACTATTTTACTCTCTCTCACTATAGTATTTATAAAAATGAAAGTGTTATTGCTAACGATTTACACTACTTACTGTAGAAAGGAGGATTTTAATTTTTATCAAAGGCTTGAACTGACACCATGTCTCTCTCCATACTCATCATTTTTCTCTTTATCGATTTCTTTTAAATCTTAGGAAAGATTATTTGCAGGAACCAACTACTCTCTATGCCTGCGAAATTAAGAGAGAACGAAAAAACTCGTTTTGATGTATTATTTCTGAATGACAAAGAGGCAAAGGAATCAAATGTTGTAAATTGCGTGACTTTTTTTATGGAAAAGTTGGTTGAGTAAAATATTCTTTGTTTTCCTCGCCCACAGTTCTTTTGACTGCTCAGCGAATTGAACTTTTAATACAAGCTTCAGATTTCCCTAACAATCCATTTCTCGTTCTTTGAAATCCTGCAGTCAGAATAGATCTCGCAATACAGGAAACGCCTATTGAAATTCTTCTTTCATTAATGCAGAAGCAAAAATGTGAACAATGACATTTGTGAGGGGAATTTTGACACCAAAATAATCTGTTCCTTTTCTGACAAAGGTAGGTCTTCCACGCTGAATAAAACATAACTGTTTTAAAATTATACCTGGATCAAAAAAAGGGTAAATGTCTGAAAACTTGAAGTTTAATCAAAAGCGCCGCGTGCTGGGGGAGCATAAAACGGATTTTCCGGATTCCTTCTTAGTGTTTTAGGGTGTAAAAACGCAGTCAGTACAGCTGCTGTTCCTACTAACTACATTTGATATCTCAGCAAAACTTCTCCCCTCAGAATTCCTATTTAAGATGAGAATTTCTGAGAAGATTTAGTATAGATCATTTTTTGCCCTGTAGACCCTGGGTATATGCATTGGCTTTTTCCATAAGACTTCCATAACGTCATTTCGACTATGCGTTCATGCCTGAAGATTGTGATCGGTATCAAGTATAAAAATGCCTTTTTAATCGCACTGAAGGGCATGTAGTGGCTAAGACCACAGGTTTCAGAGATTGAGAGTGGTGCGTTCACATCACACACTTCTGTCCCTTAATGCCAGGGCACTTCAGGAAATGATTTCACCTCACCATGGCGAGTGATTTCCTCAATGGTAATAAAGGGACAGTATAACCGACATTCCTTGTTAAATGATTATGAAGTGAAAAGTAGACAATACATTCAAAGTGTGTCGGAAAAAGCACGGCGCTTGGAATTTCGTTCGTAACAGTCATCCATGACGGGAGCAAGAGCAGTGCTTGTATCCATGGCACCCATTGTGTGAGGTTGTCAAATGCCATGATTCCGAGCCCGGCGCCAAAGATTAAAGGGGAGTGGGGACTGCTGCGTCTCGCTGCACAAGTGCCCAGAGAGCTTCAGGCTGCATGCCACTCTAAGATTCTTTTAAGGAAAAAAAGAGGTATTTAAACATTTTTCCGAACATTCACAAAGAAGGCGTTTTCTCCAAAAAAGAAGTATAAAGTAATTTACAAATTGTTTTAGAAGTTTTATTTTGCTAGGACGCTACTCCTATGGCTGGAGATGCTACTTGGGACTCGAAAGAAGGTCACGGAGCAGTGTATTCGTTTTGAGTTTCTTCCGGAGAGATACCAGCTCTCGATGATTACCTACGCACTAAGCAGGCTTAGTCCTAGAATACACTAGCTTCATGCTAGTGTATGTGTTTCCATAAACCACTATTTTACTCTCTCTCACTATAGTATTTATAAAAATGAAAGTGTTATTGCTAACGATTTACACTACTTACTGTAGAAAGGAGGATTTTAATTTTTATCAAAGGCTTGAACTGACACCATGTCTCTCTCCATACTCATCATTTTTCTCTTTATCGATTTCTTTTAAATCTTAGGAAAGATTATTTGCAGGAACCAACTACTCTCTATGCCTGCGAAATTAAGAGAGAACGAAAAAACTCGTTTTGATGTATTACTTCTGAATGACAAAGAGGCAAAGGAATCAAATGTTGTAAATTGCGTGACTTTTTTTATGGAAAAGTTGGTTGAGTAAAATATTCTTTGTTTTCCTCGCCCACAGTTCTTTTGACTGCTCAGCGAATTGAACTTTTAATACAAGCTTCAGATTTCCCTAACAATCCATTTCTCGTTCTTTGAAATCCTGCAGTCAGAATAGATCTCGCAATACAGGAAACGCCTATTGAAATTCTTCTTTCATTAATGCAGAAGCAAAAATGTGAACAATGACATTTGTGAGGGGAATTTTGACACCAAAATAATCTGTTCCTTTTCTGACAAAGGTAGGTCTTCCACGCTGAATAAAACATAACTGTTTTAAAATTATACCTGGATCAAAAAAAGGGTAAATGTCTGAAAACTTGAAGTTTAATCAAAAGCGCCGCGTGCTGGGGGAGCATAAAACGGATTTTCCGGATTCCTTCTTAGTGTTTTAGGGTGTAAAAACGCAGTTAGTACAGCTGCTGTTCCTACTAACTACATTTGATATCTCAGCAAAACTTCTCCCCTCAGAATTCCTATTTAAGATGAGAATTTCTGAGAAGATTTAGTATAGATCATTTTTTGCCCTGTAGACCCTGGGTATATGCATTGGCTTTTTCCATAAGACTTCCATAACGTCATTTCGACTATGCGTTCATGCCTGAAGATTGTGATCGGTATCAAGTATAAAAATGCCTTTTTAATCGCACTGAAGGGCATGTAGTGGCTAAGACCACAGGTTTCAGAGATTGAGAGTGGTGCGTTCACATCACACACTTCTGTCCCTTAATGCCAGGGCACTTCAGGAAATGATTTCACCTCACCATGGCGAGTGATTTCCTCAATGGTAATAAAGGGACAGTATAACCGACATTCCTTGTTAAATGATTATGAAGTGAAAAGTAGACAATACATTCAAAGTGTGTCGGAAAAAGCACGGCGCTTGGAATTTCGTTCGTAACAGTCATCCATGACGGGAGCAAGAGCAGTGCTTGTATCCATGGCACCCATTGTGTGAGGTTGTCAAATGCCATGATTCCGAGCCCGGCGCCAAAGATTAAAGGGGAGTGGGGACTGCTGCGTCTCGCTGCACAAGTGCCCAGAGAGCTTCAGGCTGCATGCCACTCTAAGATTCTTTTAAGGAAAAAAAGAGGTATTTAAACATTTTTCCGAACATTCACAAAGAAGGCGTTTTCTCCAAAAAAGAAGTATAAAGTAATTTACAAATTGTTTTAGAAGTTTTATTTTGCTAGGATGCTACTCCTATGGCTGGAGATGCTACTTGGGACTCGAAAGAAGGTCACGGAGCAGTGTATTCGTTTTGAGTTTCTTCCGGAGAGATACCAGCTCTCGATGATTACCTACGCACTAAGCAGGCTTAGTCCTAGAATACACTAGCTTCATGCTAGTGTATGTGTTTCCATAAACCACTATTTTACTCTCTCTCACTATAGTATTTATAAAAATGAAAGTGTTATTGCTAACGATTTACACTACTTACTGTAGAAAGGAGGATTTTAATTTTTATCAAAGGCTTGAACTGACACCATGTCTCTCTCCATACTCATCATTTTTCTCTTTATCGATTTCTTTTAAATCTTAGGAAAGATTATTTGCAGGAACCAACTACTCTCTATGCCTGCGAAATTAAGAGAGAACGAAAAAACTCGTTTTGATGTATTACTTCTGAATGACAAAGAGGCAAAGGAATCAAATGTTGTAAATTGCGTGACTTTTTTTATGGAAAAGTTGGTTGAGTAAAATATTCTTTGTTTTCCTCGCCCACAGTTCTTTTGACTGCTCAGCGAATTGAACTTTTAATACAAGCTTCAGATTTCCCTAACAATCCATTTCTCGTTCTTTGAAATCCTGCAGTCAGAATAGATCTCGCAATACAGGAAACGCCTATTGAAATTCTTCTTTCATTAATGCAGAAGCAAAAATGTGAACAATGACATTTGTGAGGGGAATTTTGACACCAAAATAATCTGTTCCTTTTCTGACAAAGGTAGGTCTTCCACGCTGAATAAAACATAACTGTTTTAAAATTATACCTGGATCAAAAAAAGGGTAAATGTCTGAAAACTTGAAGTTTAATCAAAAGCGCCGCGTGCTGGGGGAGCATAAAACGGATTTTCCGGATTCCTTCTTAGTGTTTTAGGGTGTAAAAACGCAGTCAGTACAGCTGCTGTTCCTACTAACTACATTTGATATCTCAGCAAAACTTCTCCCCTCAGAATTCCTATTTAAGATGAGAATTTCTGAGAAGATTTAGTATAGATCATTTTTTGCCCTGTAGACCCTGGGTATATGCATTGGCTTTTTCCATAAGACTTCCATAACGTCATTTCGACTATGCGTTCATGCCTGAAGATTGTGATCGGTATCAAGTATAAAAATGCCTTTTTAATCGCACTGAAGGGCATGTAGTGGCTAAGACCACAGGTTTCAGAGATTGAGAGTGGTGCGTTCACATCACACACTTCTGTCCCTTAATGCCAGGGCACTTCAGGAAATGATTTCACCTCACCATGGCGAGTGATTTCCTCAATGGTAATAAAGGGACAGTATAACCGACATTCCTTGTTAAATGATTATGAAGTGAAAAGTAGACAATACATTCAAAGTGTGTCGGAAAAAGCACGGCGCTTGGAATTTCGTTCGTAACAGTCATCCATGACGGGAGCAAGAGCAGTGCTTGTATCCATGGCACCCATTGTGTGAGGTTGTCAAATGCCATGATTCCGAGCCCGGCGCCAAAGATTAAAGGGGAGTGGGGACTGCTGCGTCTCGCTGCACAAGTGCCCAGAGAGCTTCAGGCTGCATGCCACTCTAAGATTCTTTTAAGGAAAAAAAGAGGTATTTAAACATTTTTCCGAACATTCACAAAGAAGGCGTTTTCTCCAAAAAAGAAGTATAAAGTAATTTAAAAATTGTTTTAGAAGTTTTATTTTGCTAGGACGCTACTCCTATGGCTGGAGATGCTACTTGGGACTCGAAAGAAGGTCACGGAGCAGTGTATTCGTTTTGAGTTTCTTCCGGAGAGATACCAGCTCTCGATGATTACCTACGCACTAAGCAGGCTTAGTCCTAGAATACACTAGCTTCATGCTAGTGTATGTGTTTCCATAAACCACTATTTTACTCTCTCTCACTATAGTATTTATAAAAATGAAAGTGTTATTGCTAACGATTTACACTACTTACTGTAGAAAGGAGGATTTTAATTTTTATCAAAGGCTTGAACTGACACCATGTCTCTCTCCATACTCATCATTTTTCTCTTTATCGATTTCTTTTAAATCTTAGGAAAGATTATTTGCAGGAACCAACTACTCTCTATGCCTGCGAAATTAAGAGAGAACGAAAAAACTCGTTTTGATGTATTATTTCTGAATGACAAAGAGGCAAAGGAATCAAATGTTGTAAATTGCGTGACTTTTTTTATGGAAAAGTTGGTTGAGTAAAATATTCTTTGTTTTCCTCGCCCACAGTTCTTTTGACTGCTCAGCGAATTGAACTTTTAATACAAGCTTCAGATTTCCCTAACAATCCATTTCTCGTTCTTTGAAATCCTGCAGTCAGAATAGATCTCGCAATACAGGAAACGCCTATTGAAATTCTTCTTTCATTAATGCAGAAGCAAAAATGTGAACAATGACATTTGTGAGGGGAATTTTGACACCAAAATAATCTGTTCCTTTTCTGACAAAGGTAGGTCTTCCACGCTGAATAAAACATAACTGTTTTAAAATTATACCTGGATCAAAAAAAGGGTAAATGTCTGAAAACTTGAAGTTTAATCAAAAGCGCCGCGTGCTGGGGGAGCATAAAACGGATTTTCCGGATTCCTTCTTAGTGTTTTAGGGTGTAAAAACGCAGTCAGTACAGCTGCTGTTCCTACTAACTACATTTGATATCTCAGCAAAACTTCTCCCCTCAGAATTCCTATTTAAGATGAGAATTTCTGAGAAGATTTAGTATAGATCATTTTTTGCCCTGTAGACCCTGGGTATATGCATTGGCTTTTTCCATAAGACTTCCATAACGTCATTTCGACTATGCGTTCATGCCTGAAGATTGTGATCGGTATCAAGTATAAAAATGCCTTTTTAATCGCACTGAAGGGCATGTAGTGGCTAAGACCACAGGTTTCAGAGATTGAGAGTGGTGCGTTCACATCACACACTTCTGTCCCTTAATGCCAGGGCACTTCAGGAAATGATTTCACCTCACCATGGCGAGTGATTTCCTCAATGGTAATAAAGGGACAGTATAACCGACATTCCTTGTTAAATGATTATGAAGTGAAAAGTAGACAATACATTCAAAGTGTGTCGGAAAAAGCACGGCGCTTGGAATTTCGTTCGTAACAGTCATCCATGACGGGAGCAAGAGCAGTGCTTGTATCCATGGCACCCATTGTGTGAGGTTGTCAAATGCCATGATTCCGAGCCCGGCGCCAAAGATTAAAGGGGAGTGGGGACTGCTGCGTCTCGCTGCACAAGTGCCCAGAGAGCTTCAGGCTGCATGCCACTCTAAGATTCTTTTAAGGAAAAAAAGAGGTATTTAAACATTTTTCCGAACATTCACAAAGAAGGCGTTTTCTCCAAAAAAGAAGTATAAAGTAATTTACAAATTGTTTTAGAAGTTTTATTTTGCTAGGACGCTACTCCTATGGCTGGAGATGCTACTTGGGACTCGAAAGAAGGTCACGGAGCAGTGTATTCGTTTTGAGTTTCTTCCGGAGAGATACCAGCTCTCGATGATTACCTACGCACTAAGCAGGCTTAGTCCTAGAATACACTAGCTTCATGCTAGTGTATGTGTTTCCATAAACCACTATTTTACTCTCTCTCACTATAGTATTTATAAAAATGAAAGTGTTATTGCTAACGATTTACACTACTTACTGTAGAAAGGAGGATTTTAATTTTTATCAAAGGCTTGAACTGACACCATGTCTCTCTCCATACTCATCATTTTTCTCTTTATCGATTTCTTTTAAATCTTAGGAAAGATTATTTGCAGGAACCAACTACTCTCTATGCCTGCGAAATTAAGAGAGAACGAAAAAACTCGTTTTGATGTATTATTTCTGAATGACAAAGAGGCAAAGGAATCAAATGTTGTAAATTGCGTGACTTTTTTTATGGAAAAGTTGGTTGAGTAAAATATTCTTTGTTTTCCTCGCCCACAGTTCTTTTGACTGCTCAGCGAATTGAACTTTTAATACAAGCTTCAGATTTCCCTAACAATCCATTTCTCGTTCTTTGAAATCCTGCAGTCAGAATAGATCTCGCAATACAGGAAACGCCTATTGAAATTCTTCTTTCATTAATGCAGAAGCAAAAATGTGAACAATGACATTTGTGAGGGGAATTTTGACACCAAAATAATCTGTTCCTTTTCTGACAAAGGTAGGTCTTCCACGCTGAATAAAACATAACTGTTTTAAAATTATACCTGGATCAAAAAAAGGGTAAATGTCTGAAAACTTGAAGTTTAATCAAAAGCGCCGCGTGCTGGGGGAGCATAAAACGGATTTTCCGGATTCCTTCTTAGTGTTTTAGGGTGTAAAAACGCAGTCAGTACAGCTGCTGTTCCTACTAACTACATTTGATATCTCAGCAAAACTTCTCCCCTCAGAATTCCTATTTAAGATGAGAATTTCTGAGAAGATTTAGTATAGATCATTTTTTGCCCTGTAGACCCTGGGTATATGCATTGGCTTTTTCCATAAGACTTCCATAACGTCATTTCGACTATGCGTTCATGCCTGAAGATTGTGATCGGTATCAAGTATAAAAATGCCTTTTTAATCGCACTGAAGGGCATGTAGTGGCTAAGACCACAGGTTTCAGAGATTGAGAGTGGTGCGTTCACATCACACACTTCTGTCCCTTAATGCCAGGGCACTTCAGGAAATGATTTCACCTCACCATGGCGAGTGATTTCCTCAATGGTAATAAAGGGACAGTATAACCGACATTCCTTGTTAAATGATTATGAAGTGAAAAGTAGACAATACATTCAAAGTGTGTCGGAAAAAGCACGGCGCTTGGAATTTCGTTCGTAACAGTCATCCATGACGGGAGCAAGAGCAGTGCTTGTATCCATGGCACCCATTGTGTGAGGTTGTCAAATGCCATGATTCCGAGCCCGGCGCCAAAGATTAAAGGGGACTGGGGACTGCTGCGTCTCGCTGCACAAGTGCCCAGAGAGCTTCAGGCTGCATGCCACTCTAAGATTCTTTTAAGGAAAAAAAGAGGTATTTAAACATTTTTCCGAACATTCACAAAGAAGGCGTTTTCTCCAAAAAAGAAGTATAAAGTAATTTAAAAATTGTTTTAGAAGTTTTATTTTGCTAGGACGCTACTCCTATGGCTGGAGATGCTACTTGGGACTCGAAAGAAGGTCACGGAGCAGTGTATTCGTTTTGAGTTTCTTCCGGAGAGATACCAGCTCTCGATGATTACCTACGCACTAAGCAGGCTTAGTCCTAGAATACACTAGCTTCATGCTAGTGTATGTGTTTCCATAAACCACTATTTTACTCTCTCTCACTATAGTATTTATAAAAATGAAAGTGTTATTGCTAACGATTTACACTACTTACTGTAGAAAGGAGGATTTTAATTTTTATCAATGGCTTGAACTGACACCATGTCTCTCTCCATACTCATCATTTTTCTCTTTATCGATTTCTTTTAAATCTTAGGAAAGATTATTTGCAGGAACCAACTACTCTCTATGCCTGCGAAATTAAGAGAGAACGAAAAAACTCGTTTTGATGTATTACTTCTGAATGACAAAGAGGCAAAGGAATCAAATGTTGTAAATTGCGTGACTTTTTTTATGGAAAAGTTGGTTGAGTAAAATATTCTTTGTTTTCCTCGCCCACAGTTCTTTTGACTGCTCAGCGAATTGAACTTTTAATACAAGCTTCAGATTTCCCTAACAATCCATTTCTCGTTCTTTGAAATCCTGCAGTCAGAATAGATCTCGCAATACAGGAAACGCCTATTGAAATTCTTCTTTCATTAATGCAGAAGCAAAAATGTGAACAATGACATTTGTGAGGGGAATTTTGACACCAAAATAATCTGTTCCTTTTCTGACAAAGGTAGGTCTTCCACGCTGAATAAAACATAACTGTTTTAAAATTATACCTGGATCAAAAAAAGGGTAAATGTCTGAAAACTTGAAGTTTAATCAAAAGCGCCGCGTGCTGGGGGAGCATAAAACGGATTTTCCGGATTCCTTCTTAGTGTTTTAGGGTGTAAAAACGCAGTCAGTACAGCTGCTGTTCCTACTAACTACATTTGATATCTCAGCAAAACTTCTCCCCTCAGAATTCCTATTTAAGATGAGAATTTCTGAGAAGATTTAGTATAGATCATTTTTTGCCCTGTAGACCCTGGGTATATGCATTGGCTTTTTCCATAAGACTTCCATAACGTCATTTCGACTATGCGTTCATGCCTGAAGATTGTGATCGGTATCAAGTATAAAAATGCCTTTTTAATCGCACTGAAGGGCATGTAGTGGCTAAGACCACAGGTTTCAGAGATTGAGAGTGGTGCGTTCACATCACACACTTCTGTCCCTTAATGCCAGGGCACTTCAGGAAATGATTTCACCTCACCATGGCGAGTGATTTCCTCAATGGTAATAAAGGGACAGTATAACCGACATTCCTTGTTAAATGATTATGAAGTGAAAAGTAGACAATACATTCAAAGTGTGTCGGAAAAAGCACGGCGCTTGGAATTTCGTTCGTAACAGTCATCCATGACGGGAGCAAGAGCAGTGCTTGTATCCATGGCACCCATTGTGTGAGGTTGTCAAATGCCATGATTCCGAGCCCGGCGCCAAAGATTAAAGGGGACTGGGGACTGCTGCGTCTCGCTGCACAAGTGCCCAGAGAGCTTCAGGCTGCATGCCACTCTAAGATTCTTTTAAGGAAAAAAAGAGGTATTTAAACATTTTTCCGAACATTCACAAAGAAGGCGTTTTCTCCAAAAAAGAAGTATAAAGTAATTTACAAATTGTTTTAGAAGTTTTATTTTGCTAGGACGCTACTCCTATGGCTGGAGATGCTACTTGGGACTCGAAAGAAGGTCACGGAGCAGTGTATTCGTTTTGAGTTTCTTCCGGAGAGATACCAGCTCTCGATGATTACCTACGCACTAAGCAGGCTTAGTCCTAGAATACACTAGCTTCATGCTAGTGTATGTGTTTCCATAAACCACTATTTTACTCTCTCTCACTATAGTATTTATAAAAATGAAAGTGTTATTGCTAACGATTTACACTACTTACTGTAGAAAGGAGGATTTTAATTTTTATCAAAGGCTTGAACTGACACCATGTCTCTCTCCATACTCATCATTTTTCTCTTTATCGATTTCTTTTAAATCTTAGGAAAGATTATTTGCAGGAACCAACTACTCTCTATGCCTGCGAAATTAAGAGAGAACGAAAAAACTCGTTTTGATGTATTACTTCTGAATGACAAAGAGGCAAAGGAATCAAATGTTGTAAATTGCGTGACTTTTTTTATGGAAAAGTTGGTTGAGTAAAATATTCTTTGTTTTCCTCGCCCACAGTTCTTTTGACTGCTCAGCGAATTGAACTTTTAATACAAGCTTCAGATTTCCCTAACAATCCATTTCTCGTTCTTTGAAATCCTGCAGTCAGAATAGATCTCGCAATACAGGAAACGCCTATTGAAATTCTTCTTTCATTAATGCAGAAGCAAAAATGTGAACAATGACATTTGTGAGGGGAATTTTGACACCAAAATAATCTGTTCCTTTTCTGACAAAGGTAGGTCTTCCACGCTGAATAAAACATAACTGTTTTAAAATTATACCTGGATCAAAAAAAGGGTAAATGTCTGAAAACTTGAAGTTTAATCAAAAGCGCCGCGTGCTGGGGGAGCATAAAACGGATTTTCCGGATTCCTTCTTAGTGTTTTAGGGTGTAAAAACGCAGTTAGTACAGCTGCTGTTCCTACTAACTACATTTGATATCTCAGCAAAACTTCTCCCCTCAGAATTCCTATTTAAGATGAGAATTTCTGAGAAGATTTAGTATAGATCATTTTTTGCCCTGTAGACCCTGGGTATATGCATTGGCTTTTTCCATAAGACTTCCATAACGTCATTTCGACTATGCGTTCATGCCTGAAGATTGTGATCGGTATCAAGTATAAAAATGCCTTTTTAATCGCACTGAAGGGCATGTAGTGGCTAAGACCACAGGTTTCAGAGATTGAGAGTGGTGCGTTCACATCACACACTTCTGTCCCTTAATGCCAGGGCACTTCAGGAAATGATTTCACCTCACCATGGCGAGTGATTTCCTCAATGGTAATAAAGGGACAGTATAACCGACATTCCTTGTTAAATGATTATGAAGTGAAAAGTAGACAATACATTCAAAGTGTGTCGGAAAAAGCACGGCGCTTGGAATTTCGTTCGTAACAGTCATCCATGACGGGAGCAAGAGCAGTGCTTGTATCCATGGCACCCATTGTGTGAGGTTGTCAAATGCCATGATTCCGAGCCCGGCGCCAAAGATTAAAGGGGACTGGGGACTGCTGCGTCTCGCTGCACAAGTGCCCAGAGAGCTTCAGGCTGCATGCCACTCTAAGATTCTTTTAAGGAAAAAAAGAGGTATTTAAACATTTTTCCGAACATTCACAAAGAAGGCGTTTTCTCCAAAAAAGAAGTATAAAGTAATTTACAAATTGTTTTAGAAGTTTTATTTTGCTAGGACGCTACTCCTATGGCTGGAGATGCTACTTGGGACTCGAAAGAAGGTCACGGAGCAGTGTATTCGTTTTGAGTTTCTTCCGGAGAGATACCAGCTCTCGATGATTACCTACGCACTAAGCAGGCTTAGTCCTAGAATACACTAGCTTCATGCTAGTGTATGTGTTTCCATAAACCACTATTTTACTCTCTCTCACTATAGTATTTATAAAAATGAAAGTGTTATTGCTAACGATTTACACTACTTACTGTAGAAAGGAGGATTTTAATTTTTATCAAAGGCTTGAACTGACACCATGTCTCTCTCCATACTCATCATTTTTCTCTTTATCGATTTCTTTTAAATCTTAGGAAAGATTATTTGCAGGAACCAACTACTCTCTATGCCTGCGAAATTAAGAGAGAACGAAAAAACTCGTTTTGATGTATTACTTCTGAATGACAAAGAGGCAAAGGAATCAAATGTTGTAAATTGCGTGACTTTTTTTATGGAAAAGTTGGTTGAGTAAAATATTCTTTGTTTTCCTCGCCCACAGTTCTTTTGACTGCTCAGCGAATTGAACTTTTAATACAAGCTTCAGATTTCCCTAACAATCCATTTCTCGTTCTTTGAAATCCTGCAGTCAGAATAGATCTCGCAATACAGGAAACGCCTATTGAAATTCTTCTTTCATTAATGCAGAAGCAAAAATGTGAACAATGACATTTGTGAGGGGAATTTTGACACCAAAATAATCTGTTCCTTTTCTGACAAAGGTAGGTCTTCCACGCTGAATAAAACATAACTGTTTTAAAATTATACCTGGATCAAAAAAAGGGTAAATGTCTGAAAACTTGAAGTTTAATCAAAAGCGCCGCGTGCTGGGGGAGCATAAAACGGATTTTCCGGATTCCTTCTTCGTGTTTTAGGGTGTAAAAACGCAGTCAGTACAGCTGCTGTTCCTACTAACTACATTTGATATCTCAGCAAAACTTCTCCCCTCAGAATTCCTATTTAAGATGAGAATTTCTGAGAAGATTTAGTATAGATCATTTTTTGCCCTGTAGACCCTGGGTATATGCATTGGCTTTTTCCATAAGACTTCCATAACGTCATTTCGACTATGCGTTCATGCCTGAAGATTGTGATCGGTATCAAGTATAAAAATGCCTTTTTAATCGCACTGAAGGGCATGTAGTGGCTAAGACCACAGGTTTCAGAGATTGAGAGTGGTGCGTTCACATCACACACTTCTGTCCCTTAATGCCAGGGCACTTCAGGAAATGATTTCACCTCACCATGGCGAGTGAGTTCCTCAATGGTAATAAAGGGACAGTATAACCGACATTCCTTGTTAAATGATTATGAAGTGAAAAGTAGACAATACATTCAAAGTGTGTCGGAAAAAGCACGGCGCTTGGAATTTCGTTCGTAACAGTCATCCATGACGGGAGCAAGAGCAGTGCTTGTATCCATGGCACCCATTGTGTGAGGTTGTCAAATGCCATGATTCCGAGCCCGGCGCCAAAGATTAAAGGGGAGTGGGGACTGCTGCGTCTCGCTGCACAAGTGCCCAGAGAGCTTCAGGCTGCATGCCACTCTAAGATTCTTTTAAGGAAAAAAAGAGGTATTTAAACATTTTTCCGAACATTCACAAAGAAGGCGTTTTCTCCAAAAAAGAAGTATAAAGTAATTTAAAAATTGTTTTAGAAGTTTTATTTTGCTAGGACGCTACTCCTATGGCTGGAGATGCTACTTGGGACTCGAAAGAAGGTCACGGAGCAGTGTATTCGTTTTGAGTTTCTTCCGGAGAGATACCAGCTCTCGATGATTACCTACGCACTAAGCAGGCTTAGTCCTAGAATACACTAGCTTCATGCTAGTGTATGTGTTTCCATAAACCACTATTTTACTCTCTCTCACTATAGTATTTATAAAAATGAAAGTGTTATTGCTAACGATTTACACTACTTACTGTAGAAAGGAGGATTTTAATTTTTATCAAAGGCTTGAACTGACACCATGTCTCTCTCCATACTCATCATTTTTCTCTTTATCGATTTCTTTTAAATCTTAGGAAAGATTATTTGCAGGAACCAACTACTCTCTATGCCTGCGAAATTAAGAGAGAACGAAAAAACTCGTTTTGATGTATTACTTCTGAATGACAAAGAGGCAAAGGAATCAAATGTTGTAAATTGCGTGACTTTTTTTATGGAAAAGTTGGTTGAGTAAAATATTCTTTGTTTTCCTCGCCCACAGTTCTTTTGACTGCTCAGCGAATTGAACTTTTAATACAAGCTTCAGATTTCCCTAACAATCCATTTCTCGTTCTTTGAAATCCTGCAGTCAGAATAGATCTCGCAATACAGGAAACGCCTATTGAAATTCTTCTTTCATTAATGCAGAAGCAAAAATGTGAACAATGACATTTGTGAGGGGAATTTTGACACCAAAATAATCTGTTCCTTTTCTGACAAAGGTAGGTCTTCCACGCTGAATAAAACATAACTGTTTTAAAATTATACCTGGATCAAAAAAAGGGTAAATGTCTGAAAACTTGAAGTTTAATCAAAAGCGCCGCGTGCTGGGGGAGCATAAAACGGATTTTCCGGATTCCTTCTTCGTGTTTTAGGGTGTAAAAACGCAGTCAGTACAGCTGCTGTTCCTACTAACTACATTTGATATCTCAGCAAAACTTCTCCCCTCAGAATTCCTATTTAAGATGAGAATTTCTGAGAAGATTTAGTATAGATCATTTTTTGCCCTGTAGACCCTGGGTATATGCATTGGCTTTTTCCATAAGACTTCCATAACGTCATTTCGACTATGCGTTCATGCCTGAAGATTGTGATCGGTATCAAGTATAAAAATGCCTTTTTAATCGCACTGAAGGGCATGTAGTGGCTAAGACCACAGGTTTCAGAGATTGAGAGTGGTGCGTTCACATCACACACTTGTGTCCCTTAATGCCAGGGCACTTCAGGAAATGATTTCACCTCACCATGGCGAGTGATTTCCTCAATGGTAATAAAGGGACAGTATAACCGACATTCCTTGTTAAATGATTATGAAGTGAAAAGTAGACAATACATTCAAAGTGTGTCGGAAAAAGCACGGCGCTTGGAATTTCGTTCGTAACAGTCATCCATGACGGGAGCAAGAGCAGTGCTTGTATCCATGGCACCCATTGTGTGAGGTTGTCAAATGCCATGATTCCGAGCCCGGCGCCAAAGATTAAAGGGGAGTGGGGACTGCTGCGTCTCGCTGCACAAGTGCCCAGAGAGCTTCAGGCTGCATGCCACTCTAAGATTCTTTTAAGGAAAAAAAGAGGTATTTAAACATTTTTCCGAACATTCACAAAGAAGGCGTTTTCTCCAAAAAAGAAGTATAAAGTAATTTAAAAATTGTTTTAGAAGTTTTATTTTGCTAGGACGCTACTCCTATGGCTGGAGATGCTACTTGGGACTCGAAAGAAGGTCACGGAGCAGTGTATTCGTTTTGAGTTTCTTCCGGAGAGATACCAGCTCTCGATGATTACCTACGCACTAAGCAGGCTTAGTCCTAGAATACACTAGCTTCATGCTAGTGTATGTGTTTCCATAAACCACTATTTTACTCTCTCTCTCACTATAGTATTTATAAAAATGAAAGTGTTATTGCTAACGATTTACACTACTTACTGTAGAAAGGAGGATTTTAATTTTTATCAAAGGCTTGAACTGACACCATGTCTCTCTCCATACTCATCATTTTTCTCTTTATCGATTTCTTTTAAATCTTAGGAAAGATTATTTGCAGGAACCAACTACTCTCTATGCCTGCGAAATTAAGAGAGAACGAAAAAACTCGTTTTGATGTATTACTTCTGAATGACAAAGAGGCAAAGGAATCAAATGTTGTAAATTGCGTGACTTTTTTTATGGAAAAGTTGGTTGAGTAAAATATTCTTTGTTTTCCTCGCCCACAGTTCTTTTGACTGCTCAGCGAATTGAACTTTTAATACAAGCTTCAGATTTCCCTAACAATCCATTTCTCGTTCTTTGAAATCCTGCAGTCAGAATAGATCTCGCAATACAGGAAACGCCTATTGAAATTCTTCTTTCATTAATGCAGAAGCAAAAATGTGAACAATGACATTTGTGAGGGGAATTTTGACACCAAAATAATCTGTTCCTTTTCTGACAAAGGTAGGTCTTCCACGCTGAATAAAACATAACTGTTTTAAAATTATACCTGGATCAAAAAAAGGGTAAATGTCTGAAAACTTGAAGTTTAATCAAAAGCGCCGCGTGCTGGGGGAGCATAAAACGGATTTTCCGGATTCCTTCTTCGTGTTTTAGGGTGTAAAAACGCAGTCAGTACAGCTGCTGTTCCTACTAACTACATTTGATATCTCAGCAAAACTTCTCCCCTCAGAATTCCTATTTAAGATGAGAATTTCTGAGAAGATTTAGTATAGATCATTTTTTGCCCTGTAGACCCTGGGTATATGCATTGGCTTTTTCCATAAGACTTCCATAACGTCATTTCGACTATGCGTTCATGCCTGAAGATTGTGATCGGTATCAAGTATAAAAATGCCTTTTTAATCGCACTGAAGGGCATGTAGTGGCTAAGACCACAGGTTTCAGAGATTGAGAGTGGTGCGTTCACATCACACACTTCTGTCCCTTAATGCCAGGGCACTTCAGGAAATGATTTCACCTCACCATGGCGAGTGATTTCCTCAATGGTAATAAAGGGACAGTATAACCGACATTCCTTGTTAAATGATTATGAAGTGAAAAGTAGACAATACATTCAAAGTGTGTCGGAAAAAGCACGGCGCTTGGAATTTCGTTCGTAACAGTCATCCATGACGGGAGCAAGAGCAGTGCTTGTATCCATGGCACCCATTGTGTGAGGTTGTCAAATGCCATGATTCCGAGCCCGGCGCCAAAGATTAAAGGGGAGTGGGGACTGCTGCGTCTCGCTGCACAAGTGCCCAGAGAGCTTCAGGCTGCATGCCACTCTAAGATTCTTTTAAGGAAAAAAAGAGGTATTTAAACATTTTTCCGAACATTCACAAAGAAGGCGTTTTCTCCAAAAAAGAAGTATAAAGTAATTTAAAAATTGTTTTAGAAGTTTTATTTTGCTAGGACGCTACTCCTATGGCTGGAGATGCTACTTGGGACTCGAAAGAAGGTCACGGAGCAGTGTATTCGTTTTGAGTTTCTTCCGGAGAGATACCAGCTCTCGATGATTACCTACGCACTAAGCAGGCTTAGTCCTAGAATACACTAGCTTCATGCTAGTGTATGTGTTTCCATAAACCACTATTTTACTCTCTCTCACTATAGTATTTATAAAAATGAAAGTGTTATTGCTAACGATTTACACTACTTACTGTAGAAAGGAGGATTTTAATTTTTATCAAAGGCTTGAACTGACACCATGTCTCTCTCCATACTCATCATTTTTCTCTTTATCGATTTCTTTTAAATCTTAGGAAAGATTATTTGCAGGAACCAACTACTCTCTATGCCTGCGAAATTAAGAGAGAACGAAAAAACTCGTTTTGATGTATTACTTCTGAATGACAAAGAGGCAAAGGAATCAAATGTTGTAAATTGCGTGACTTTTTTTATGGAAAAGTTGGTTGAGTAAAATATTCTTTGTTTTCCTCGCCCACAGTTCTTTTGACTGCTCAGCGAATTGAACTTTTAATACAAGCTTCAGATTTCCCTAACAATCCATTTCTCGTTCTTTGAAATCCTGCAGTCAGAATAGATCTCGCAATACAGGAAACGCCTATTGAAATTCTTCTTTCATTAATGCAGAAGCAAAAATGTGAACAATGACATTTGTGAGGGGAATTTTGACACCAAAATAATCTGTTCCTTTTCTGACAAAGGTAGGTCTTCCACGCTGAATAAAACATAACTGTTTTAAAATTATACCTGGATCAAA
This sequence comes from Manis pentadactyla, assembly GCF_030020395.1. Taxonomy (NCBI): domain Eukaryota; kingdom Metazoa; phylum Chordata; class Mammalia; order Pholidota; family Manidae; genus Manis; species Manis pentadactyla. Next base: position 85,039 of record NW_026644757.1, read on the forward strand.
AAAAGGGTAAATGTCTGAAAACTTGAAGTTTAATCAAAAGCGCCGCGTGCTGGGGGAGCATAAAACGGATTTTCCGGATTCCTTCTTCGTGTTTTAGGGTGTAAAAACGCAGTCAGTACAGCTGCTGTTCCTACTAACTACATTTGATATCTCAGCAAAACTTCTCCCCTCAGAATTCCTATTTAAGATGAGAATTTCTGAGAAGATTTAGTATAGATCATTTTTTGCCCTGTAGACCCTGGGTATATGCATTGGCTTTTTCCATAAGACTTCCATAACGTCATTTCGACTATGCGTTCATGCCTGAAGATTGTGATCGGTATCAAGTATAAAAATGCCTTTTTAATCGCACTGAAGGGCATGTAGTGGCTAAGACCACAGGTTTCAGAGATTGAGAGTGGTGCGTTCACATCACACACTTCTGTCCCTTAATGCCAGGGCACTTCAGGAAATGATTTCACCTCACCATGGCGAGTGATTTCCTCAATGGTAATAAAGGGACAGTATAACCGACATTCCTTGTTAAATGATTATGAAGTGAAAAGTAGACAATACATTCAAAGTGTGTCGGAAAAAGCACGGCGCTTGGAATTTCGTTCGTAACAGTCATCCATGACGGGAGCAAGAGCAGTGCTTGTATCCATGGCACCCATTGTGTGAGGTTGTCAAATGCCATGATTCCGAGCCCGGCGCCAAAGATTAAAGGGGAGTGGGGACTGCTGCGTCTCGCTGCACAAGTGCCCAGAGAGCTTCAGGCTGCATGCCACTCTAAGATTCTTTTAAGGAAAAAAAGAGGTATTTAAACATTTTTCCGAACATTCACAAAGAAGGCGTTTTCTCCAAAAAAGAAGTATAAAGTAATTTAAAAATTGTTTTAGAAGTTTTATTTTGCTAGGACGCTACTCCTATGGCTGGAGATGCTACTTGGGACTCGAAAGAAGGTCACGGAGCAGTGTATTCGTTTTGAGTTTCTTCCGGAGAGATACCAGCTCTCGATGATTACCTACGCACTAAGCAGGCTTAGTCCTAGAATACACTAGCTTCATGCTAGTGTATGTGTTTCCATAAACCACTATTTTACTCTCTCTCTCACTATAGTATTTATAAAAATGAAAGTGTTATTGCTAACGATTTACACTACTTACTGTAGAAAGGAGGATTTTAATTTTTATCAAAGGCTTGAACTGACACCATGTCTCTCTCCATACTCATCATTTTTCTCTTTATCGATTTCTTTTAAATCTTAGGAAAGATTATTTGCAGGAACCAACTACTCTCTATGCCTGCGAAATTAAGAGAGAACGAAAAAACTCGTTTTGATGTATTATTTCTGAATGACAAAGAGGCAAAGGAATCAAATGTTGTAAATTGCGTGACTTTTTTTATGGAAAAGTTGGTTGAGTAAAATATTCTTTGTTTTCCTCGCCCACAGTTCTTTTGACTGCTCAGCGAATTGAACTTTTAATACAAGCTTCAGATTTCCCTAACAATCCATTTCTCGTTCTTTGAAATCCTGCAGTCAGAATAGATCTCGCAATACAGGAAACGCCTATTGAAATTCTTCTTTCATTAATGCAGAAGCAAAAATGTGAACAATGACATTTGTGAGGGGAATTTTGACACCAAAATAATCTGTTCCTTTTCTGACAAAGGTAGGTCTTCCACGCTGAATAAAACATAACTGTTTTAAAATTATACCTGGATCAAAAAAAGGGTAAATGTCTGAAAACTTGAAGTTTAATCAAAAGCGCCGCGTGCTGGGGGAGCATAAAACGGATTTTCCGGATTCCTTCTTCGTGTTTTAGGGTGTAAAAACGCAGTCAGTACAGCTGCTGTTCCTACTAACTACATTTGATATCTCAGCAAAACTTCTCCCCTCAGAATTCCTATTTAAGATGAGAATTTCTGAGAAGATTTAGTATAGATCATTTTTTGCCCTGTAGACCCTGGGTATATGCATTGGCTTTTTCCATAAGACTTCCATAACGTCATTTCGACTATGCGTTCATGCCTGAAGATTGTGATCGGTATCAAGTATAAAAATGCCTTTTTAATCGCACTGAAGGGCATGTAGTGGCTAAGACCACAGGTTTCAGAGATTGAGAGTGGTGCGTTCACATCACACACTTCTGTCCCTTAATGCCAGGGCACTTCAGGAAATGATTTCACCTCACCATGGCGAGTGATTTCCTCAATGGTAATAAAGGGACAGTATAACCGACATTCCTTGTTAAATGATTATGAAGTGAAAAGTAGACAATACATTCAAAGTGTGTCGGAAAAAGCACGGCGCTTGGAATTTCGTTCGTAACAGTCATCCATGACGGGAGCAAGAGCAGTGCTTGTATCCATGGCACCCATTGTGTGAGGTTGTCAAATGCCATGATTCCGAGCCCGGCGCCAAAGATTAAAGGGGAGTGGGGACTGCTGCGTCTCGCTGCACAAGTGCCCAGAGAGCTTCAGGCTGCATGCCACTCTAAGATTCTTTTAAGGAAAAAAAGAGGTATTTAAACATTTTTCCGAACATTCACAAAGAAGGCGTTTTCTCCAAAAAAGAAGTATAAAGTAATTTAAAAATTGTTTTAGAAGTTTTATTTTGCTAGGACGCTACTCCTATGGCTGGAGATGCTACTTGGGACTCGAAAGAAGGTCACGGAGCAGTGTATTCGTTTTGAGTTTCTTCCGGAGAGATACCAGCTCTCGATGATTACCTACGCACTAAGCAGGCTTAGTCCTAGAATACACTAGCTTCATGCTAGTGTATGTGTTTCCATAAACCACTATTTTACTCTCTCTCTCACTATAGTATTTATAAAAATGAAAGTGTTATTGCTAACGATTTACACTACTTACTGTAGAAAGGAGGATTTTAATTTTTATCAAAGGCTTGAACTGACACCATGTCTCTCTCCATACTCATCATTTTTCTCTTTATCGATTTCTTTTAAATCTTAGGAAAGATTATTTGCAGGAACCAACTACTCTCTATGCCTGCGAAATTAAGAGAGAACGAAAAAACTCGTTTTGATGTATTATTTCTGAATGACAAAGAGGCAAAGGAATCAAATGTTGTAAATTGCGTGACTTTTTTTATGGAAAAGTTGGTTGAATAAAATATTCTTTGTTTTCCTCGCCCACAGTTCTTTTGACTGCTCAGCGAATTGAACTTTTAATACAAGCTTCAGATTTCCCTAACAATCCATTTCTCGTTCTTTGAAATCCTGCAGTCAGAATAGATCTCGCAATACAGGAAACGCCTATTGAAATTCTTCTTTCATTAATGCAGAAGCAAAAATGTGAACAATGACATTTGTGAGGGGAATTTTGACACCAAAATAATCTGTTCCTTTTCTGACAAAGGTAGGTCTTCCACGCTGAATAAAACATAACTGTTTTAAAATTATACCTGGATCAAAAAAAGGGTAAATGTCTGAAAACTTGAAGTTTAATCAAAAGCGCCGCGTGCTGGGGGAGCATAAAACGGATTTTCCGGATTCCTTCTTAGTGTTTTAGGGTGTAAAAACGCAGTCAGTACAGCTGCTGTTCCTACTAACTACATTTGATATCTCAGCAAAACTTCTCCCCTCAGAATTCCTATTTAAGATGAGAATTTCTGAGAAGATTTAGTATAGATCATTTTTTGCCCTGTAGACCCTGGGTATATGCATTGGCTTTTTCCATAAGACTTCCATAACGTCATTTCGACTATGCGTTCATGCCTGAAGATTGTGATCGGTATCAAGTATAAAAATGCCTTTTTAATCGCACTGAAGGGCATGTAGTGGCTAAGACCACAGGTTTCAGAGATTGAGAGTGGTGCGTTCACATCACACACTTCTGTCCCTTAATGCCAGGGCACTTCAGGAAATGATTTCACCTCACCATGGCGAGTGATTTCCTCAATGGTAATAAAGGGACAGTATAACCGACATTCCTTGTTAAATGATTATGAAGTGAAAAGTAGACAATACATTCAAAGTGTGTCGGAAAAAGCACGGCGCTTGGAATTTCGTTCGTAACAGTCATCCATGACGGGAGCAAGAGCAGTGCTTGTATCCATGGCACCCATTGTGTGAGGTTGTCAAATGCCATGATTCCGAGCCCGGCGCCAAAGATTAAAGGGGAGTGGGGACTGCTGCGTCTCGCTGCACAAGTGCCCAGAGAGCTTCAGGCTGCATGCCACTCTAAGATTCTTTTAAGGAAAAAAAGAGGTATTTAAACATTTTTCCGAACATTCACAAAGAAGGCGTTTTCTCCAAAAAAGAAGTATAAAGTAATTTAAAAATTGTTTTAGAAGTTTTATTTTGCTAGGACGCTACTCCTATGGCTGGAGATGCTACTTGGGACTCGAAAGAAGGTCACGGAGCAGTGTATTCGTTTTGAGTTTCTTCCGGAGAGATACCAGCTCTCGATGATTACCTACGCACTAAGCAGGCTTAGTCCTAGAATACACTAGCTTCATGCTAGTGTATGTGTTTCCATAAACCACTATTTTACTCTCTCTCTCACTATAGTATTTATAAAAATGAAAGTGTTATTGCTAACGATTTACACTACTTACTGTAGAAAGGAGGGTTTTAATTTTTATCAAAGGCTTGAACTGACACCATGTCTCTCTCCATACTCATCATTTTTCTCTTTATCGATTTCTTTTAAATCTTAGGAAAGATTATTTGCAGGAACCAACTACTCTCTATGCCTGCGAAATTAAGAGAGAACGAAAAAACTCGTTTTGATGTATTATTTCTGAATGACAAAGAGGCAAAGGAATCAAATGTTGTAAATTGCGTGACTTTTTTTATGGAAAAGTTGGTTGAGTAAAATATTCTTTGTTTTCCTCGCCCACAGTTCTTTTGACTGCTCAGCGAATTGAACTTTTAATACAAGCTTCAGATTTCCCTAACAATCCATTTCTCGTTCTTTGAAATCCTGCAGTCAGAATAGATCTCGCAATACAGGAAACGCCTATTGAAATTCTTCTTTCATTAATGCAGAAGCAAAAATGTGAACAATGACATTTGTGAGGGGAATTTTGACACCAAAATAATCTGTTCCTTTTCTGACAAAGGTAGGTCTTCCACGCTGAATAAAACATAACTGTTTTAAAATTATACCTGGATCAAAAAAAGGGTAAATGTCTGAAAACTTGAAGTTTAATCAAAAGCGCCGCGTGCTGGGGGAGCATAAAACGGATTTTCCGGATTCCTTCTTAGTGTTTTAGGGTGTAAAAACGCAGTCAGTACAGCTGCTGTTCCTACTAACTACATTTGATATCTCAGCAAAACTTCTCCCCTCAGAATTCCTATTTAAGATGAGAATTTCTGAGAAGATTTAGTATAGATCATTTTTTGCCCTGTAGACCCTGGGTATATGCATTGGCTTTTTCCATAAGACTTCCATAACGTCATTTCGACTATGCGTTCATGCCTGAAGATTGTGATCGGTATCAAGTATAAAAATGCCTTTTTAATCGCACTGAAGGGCATGTAGTGGCTAAGACCACAGGTTTCAGAGATTGAGAGTGGTGCGTTCACATCACACACTTCTGTCCCTTAATGCCAGGGCACTTCAGGAAATGATTTCACCTCACCATGGCGAGTGATTTCCTCAATGGTAATAAAGGGACAGTATAACCGACATTCCTTGTTAAATGATTATGAAGTGAAAAGTAGACAATACATTCAAAGTGTGTCGGAAAAAGCACGGCGCTTGGAATTTCGTTCGTAACAGTCATCCATGACGGGAGCAAGAGCAGTGCTTGTATCCATGGCACCCATTGTGTGAGGTTGTCAAATGCCATGATTCCGAGCCCGGCGCCAAAGATTAAAGGGGAGTGGGGACTGCTGCGTCTCGCTGCACAAGTGCCCAGAGAGCTTCAGGCTGCATGCCACTCTAAGATTCTTTTAAGGAAAAAAAGAGGTATTTAAACATTTTTCCGAACATTCACAAAGAAGGCGTTTTCTCCAAAAAAGAAGTATAAAGTAATTTAAAAATTGTTTTAGAAGTTTTATTTTGCTAGGACGCTACTCCTATGGCTGGAGATGCTACTTGGGACTCGAAAGAAGGTCACGGAGCAGTGTATTCGTTTTGAGTTTCTTCCGGAGAGATACCAGCTCTCGATGATTACCTACGCACTAAGCAGGCTTAGTCCTAGAATACACTAGCTTCATGCTAGTGTATGTGTTTCCATAAACCACTATTTTACTCTCTCTCTCACTATAGTATTTATAAAAATGAAAGTGTTATTGCTAACGATTTACACTACTTACTGTAGAAAGGAGGATTTTAATTTTTATCAAAGGCTTGAACTGACACCATGTCTCTCTCCATACTCATCATTTTTCTCTTTATCGATTTCTTTTAAATCTTAGGAAAGATTATTTGCAGGAACCAACTACTCTCTATGCCTGCGAAATTAAGAGAGAACGAAAAAACTCGTTTTGATGTATTATTTCTGAATGACAAAGAGGCAAAGGAATCAAATGTTGTAAATTGCGTGACTTTTTTTATGGAAAAGTTGGTTGAGTAAAATATTCTTTGTTTTCCTCGCCCACAGTTCTTTTGACTGCTCAGCGAATTGAACTTTTAATACAAGCTTCAGATTTCCCTAACAATCCATTTCTCGTTCTTTGAAATCCTGCAGTCAGAATAGATCTCGCAATACAGGAAACGCCTATTGAAATTCTTCTTTCATTAATGCAGAAGCAAAAATGTGAACAATGACATTTGTGAGGGGAATTTTGACACCAAAATAATCTGTTCCTTTTCTGACAAAGGTAGGTCTTCCACGCTGAATAAAACATAACTGTTTTAAAATTATACCTGGATCAAAAAAAGGGTAAATGTCTGAAAACTTGAAGTTTAATCAAAAGCGCCGCGTGCTGGGGGAGCATAAAACGGATTTTCCGGATTCCTTCTTCGTGTTTTAGGGTGTAAAAACGCAGTCAGTACAGCTGCTGTTCCTACTAACTACATTTGATATCTCAGCAAAACTTCTCCCCTCAGAATTCCTATTTAAGATGAGAATTTCTGAGAAGATTTAGTATAGATCATTTTTTGCCCTGTAGACCCTGGGTATATGCATTGGCTTTTTCCATAAGACTTCCATAACGTCATTTCGACTATGCGTTCATGCCTGAAGATTGTGATCGGTATCAAGTATAAAAATGCCTTTTTAATCGCACTGAAGGGCATGTAGTGGCTAAGACCACAGGTTTCAGAGATTGAGAGTGGTGCGTTCACATCACACACTTCTGTCCCTTAATGCCAGGGCACTTCAGGAAATGATTTCACCTCACCATGGCGAGTGATTTCCTCAATGGTAATAAAGGGACAGTATAACCGACATTCCTTGTTAAATGATTATGAAGTGAAAAGTAGACAATACATTCAAAGTGTGTCGGAAAAAGCACGGCGCTTGGAATTTCGTTCGTAACAGTCATCCATGACGGGAGCAAGAGCAGTGCTTGTATCCATGGCACCCATTGTGTGAGGTTGTCAAATGCCATGATTCCGAGCCCGGCGCCAAAGATTAAAGGGGAGTGGGGACTGCTGCGTCTCGCTGCACAAGTGCCCAGAGAGCTTCAGGCTGCATGCCACTCTAAGATTCTTTTAAGGAAAAAAAGAGGTATTTAAACATTTTTCCGAACATTCACAAAGAAGGCGTTTTCTCCAAAAAAGAAGTATAAAGTAATTTAAAAATTGTTTTAGAAGTTTTATTTTGCTAGGACGCTACTCCTATGGCTGGAGATGCTACTTGGGACTCGAAAGAAGGTCACGGAGCAGTGTATTCGTTTTGAGTTTCTTCCGGAGAGATACCAGCTCTCGATGATTACCTACGCACTAAGCAGGCTTAGTCCTAGAATACACTAGCTTCATGCTAGTGTATGTGTTTCCATAAACCACTATTTTACTCTCTCTCTCACTATAGTATTTATAAAAATGAAAGTGTTATTGCTAACGATTTACACTACTTACTGTAGAAAGGAGGATTTTAATTTTTATCAAAGGCTTGAACTGACACCATGTCTCTCTCCATACTCATCATTTTTCTCTTTATCGATTTCTTTTAAATCTTAGGAAAGATTATTTGCAGGAACCAACTACTCTCTATGCCTGCGAAATTAAGAGAGAACGAAAAAACTCGTTTTGATGTATTATTTCTGAATGACAAAGAGGCAAAGGAATCAAATGTTGTAAATTGCGTGACTTTTTTTATGGAAAAGTTGGTTGAGTAAAATATTCTTTGTTTTCCTCGCCCACAGTTCTTTTGACTGCTCAGCGAATTGAACTTTTAATACAAGCTTCAGATTTCCCTAACAATCCATTTCTCGTTCTTTGAAATCCTGCAGTCAGAATAGATCTCGCAATACAGGAAACGCCTATTGAAATTCTTCTTTCATTAATGCAGAAGCAAAAATGTGAACAATGACATTTGTGAGGGGAATTTTGACACCAAAATAATCTGTTCCTTTTCTGACAAAGGTAGGTCTTCCACGCTGAATAAAACATAACTGTTTTAAAATTATACCTGGATCAAAAAAAGGGTAAATGTCTGAAAACTTGAAGTTTAATCAAAAGCGCCGCGTGCTGGGGGAGCATAAAACGGATTTTCCGGATTCCTTCTTAGTGTTTTAGGGTGTAAAAACGCAGTCAGTACAGCTGCTGTTCCTACTAACTACATTTGATATCTCAGCAAAACTTCTCCCCTCAGAATTCCTATTTAAGATGAGAATTTCTGAGAAGATTTAGTATAGATCATTTTTTGCCCTGTAGACCCTGGGTATATGCATTGGCTTTTTCCATAAGACTTCCATAACGTCATTTCGACTATGCGTTCATGCCTGAAGATTGTGATCGGTATCAAGTATAAAAATGCCTTTTTAATCGCACTGAAGGGCATGTAGTGGCTAAGACCACAGGTTTCAGAGATTGAGAGTGGTGCGTTCACATCACACACTTCTGTCCCTTAATGCCAGGGCACTTCAGGAAATGATTTCACCTCACCATGGCGAGTGATTTCCTCAATGGTAATAAAGGGACAGTATAACCGACATTCCTTGTTAAATGATTATGAAGTGAAAAGTAGACAATACATTCAAAGTGTGTCGGAAAAAGCACGGCGCTTGGAATTTCGTTCGTAACAGTCATCCATGACGGGAGCAAGAGCAGTGCTTGTATCCATGGCACCCATTGTGTGAGGTTGTCAAATGCCATGATTCCGAGCCCGGCGCCAAAGATTAAAGGGGAGTGGGGACTGCTGCGTCTCGCTGCACAAGTGCCCAGAGAGCTTCAGGCTGCATGCCACTCTAAGATTCTTTTAAGGAAAAAAAGAGGTATTTAAACATTTTTCCGAACATTCACAAAGAAGGCGTTTTCTCCAAAAAAGAAGTATAAAGTAATTTAAAAATTGTTTTAGAAGTTTTATTTTGCTAGGACGCTACTCCTATGGCTGGAGATGCTACTTGGGACTCGAAAGAAGGTCACGGAGCAGTGTATTCGTTTTGAGTTTCTTCCGGAGAGATACCAGCTCTCGATGATTACCTACGCACTAAGCAGGCTTAGTCCTAGAATACACTAGCTTCATGCTAGTGTATGTGTTTCCATAAACCACTATTTTACTCTCTCTCTCACTATAGTATTTATAAAAATGAAAGTGTTATTGCTAACGATTTACACTACTTACTGTAGAAAGGAGGGTTTTAATTTTTATCAAAGGCTTGAACTGACACCATGTCTCTCTCCATACTCATCATTTTTCTCTTTATCGATTTCTTTTAAATCTTAGGAAAGATTATTTGCAGGAACCAACTACTCTCTATGCCTGCGAAATTAAGAGAGAACGAAAAAACTCGTTTTGATGTATTATTTCTGAATGACAAAGAGGCAAAGGAATCAAATGTTGTAAATTGCGTGACTTTTTTTATGGAAAAGTTGGTTGAGTAAAATATTCTTTGTTTTCCTCGCCCACAGTTCTTTTGACTGCTCAGCGAATTGAACTTTTAATACAAGCTTCAGATTTCCCTAACAATCCATTTCTCGTTCTTTGAAATCCTGCAGTCAGAATAGATCTCGCAATACAGGAAACGCCTATTGAAATTCTTCTTTCATTAATGCAGAAGCAAAAATGTGAACAATGACATTTGTGAGGGGAATTTTGACACCAAAATAATCTGTTCCTTTTCTGACAAAGGTAGGTCTTCCACGCTGAATAAAACATAACTGTTTTAAAATTATACCTGGATCAAAAAAAGGGTAAATGTCTGAAAACTTGAAGTTTAATCAAAAGCGCCGCGTGCTGGGGGAGCATAAAACGGATTTTCCGGATTCCTTCTTAGTGTTTTAGGGTGTAAAAACGCAGTCAGTACAGCTGCTGTTCCTACTAACTACATTTGATATCTCAGCAAAACTTCTCCCCTCAGAATTCCTATTTAAGATGAGAATTTCTGAGAAGATTTAGTATAGATCATTTTTTGCCCTGTAGACCCTGGGTATATGCATTGGCTTTTTCCATAAGACTTCCATAACGTCATTTCGACTATGCGTTCATGCCTGAAGATTGTGATCGGTATCAAGTATAAAAATGCCTTTTTAATCGCACTGAAGGGCATGTAGTGGCTAAGACCACAGGTTTCAGAGATTGAGAGTGGTGCGTTCACATCACACACTTCTGTCCCTTAATGCCAGGGCACTTCAGGAAATGATTTCACCTCACCATGGCGAGTGATTTCCTCAATGGTAATAAAGGGACAGTATAACCGACATTCCTTGTTAAATGATTATGAAGTGAAAAGTAGACAATACATTCAAAGTGTGTCGGAAAAAGCACGGCGCTTGGAATTTCGTTCGTAACAGTCATCCATGACGGGAGCAAGAGCAGTGCTTGTATCCATGGCACCCATTGTGTGAGGTTGTCAAATGCCATGATTCCGAGCCCGGCGCCAAAGATTAAAGGGGAGTGGGGACTGCTGCGTCTCGCTGCACAAGTGCCCAGAGAGCTTCAGGCTGCATGCCACTCTAAGATTCTTTTAAGGAAAAAAAGAGGTATTTAAACATTTTTCCGAACATTCACAAAGAAGGCGTTTTCTCCAAAAAAGAAGTATAAAGTAATTTAAAAATTGTTTTAGAAGTTTTATTTTGCTAGGACGCTACTCCTATGGCTGGAGATGCTACTTGGGACTCGAAAGAAGGTCACGGAGCAGTGTATTCGTTTTGAGTTTCTTCCGGAGAGATACCAGCTCTCGATGATTACCTACGCACTAAGCAGGCTTAGTCCTAGAATACACTAGCTTCATGCTAGTGTATGTGTTTCCATAAACCACTATTTTACTCTCTCTCTCACTATAGTATTTATAAAAATGAAAGTGTTATTGCTAACGATTTACACTACTTACTGTAGAAAGGAGGGTTTTAATTTTTATCAAAGGCTTGAACTGACACCATGTCTCTCTCCATACTCATCATTTTTCTCTTTATCGATTTCTTTTAAATCTTAGGAAAGATTATTTGCAGGAACCAACTACTCTCTATGCCTGCGAAATTAAGAGAGAACGAAAAAACTCGTTTTGATGTATTATTTCTGAATGACAAAGAGGCAAAGGAATCAAATGTTGTAAATTGCGTGACTTTTTTTATGGAAAAGTTGGTTGAGTAAAATATTCTTTGTTTTCCTCGCCCACAGTTCTTTTGACTGCTCAGCGAATTGAACTTTTAATACAAGCTTCAGATTTCCCTAACAATCCATTTCTCGTTCTTTGAAATCCTGCAGTCAGAATAGATCTCGCAATACAGGAAACGCCTATTGAAATTCTTCTTTCATTAATGCAGAAGCAAAAATGTGAACAATGACATTTGTGAGGGGAATTTTGACACCAAAATAATCTGTTCCTTTTCTGACAAAGGTAGGTCTTCCACGCTGAATAAAACATAACTGTTTTAAAATTATACCTGGATCAAAAAAAGGGTAAATGTCTGAAAACTTGAAGTTTAATCAAAAGCGCCGCGTGCTGGGGGAGCATAAAACGGATTTTCCGGATTCCTTCTTAGTGTTTTAGGGTGTAAAAACGCAGTCAGTACAGCTGCTGTTCCTACTAACTACATTTGATATCTCAGCAAAACTTCTCCCCTCAGAATTCCTATTTAAGATGAGAATTTCTGAGAAGATTTAGTATAGATCATTTTTTGCCCTGTAGACCCTGGGTATATGCATTGGCTTTTTCCATAAGACTTCCATAACGTCATTTCGACTATGCGTTCATGCCTGAAGATTGTGATCGGTATCAAGTATAAAAATGCCTTTTTAATCGCACTGAAGGGCATGTAGTGGCTAAGACCACAGGTTTCAGAGATTGAGAGTGGTGCGTTCACATCACACACTTCTGTCCCTTAATGCCAGGGCACTTCAGGAAATGATTTCACCTCACCATGGCGAGTGATTTCCTCAATGGTAATAAAGGGACAGTATAACCGACATTCCTTGTTAAATGATTATGAAGTGAAAAGTAGACAATACATTCAAAGTGTGTCGGAAAAAGCACGGCGCTTGGAATTTCGTTCGTAACAGTCATCCATGACGGGAGCAAGAGCAGTGCTTGTATCCATGGCACCCATTGTGTGAGGTTGTCAAATGCCATGATTCCGAGCCCGGCGCCAAAGATTAAAGGGGAGTGGGGACTGCTGCGTCTCGCTGCACAAGTGCCCAGAGAGCTTCAGGCTGCATGCCACTCTAAGATTCTTTTAAGGAAAAAAAGAGGTATTTAAACATTTTTCCGAACATTCACAAAGAAGGCGTTTTCTCCAAAAAAGAAGTATAAAGTAATTTAAAAATTGTTTTAGAAGTTTTATTTTGCTAGGACGCTACTCCTATGGCTGGAGATGCTACTTGGGACTCGAAAGAAGGTCACGGAGCAGTGTATTCGTTTTGAGTTTCTTCCGGAGAGATACCAGCTCTCGATGATTACCTACGCACTAAGCAGGCTTAGTCCTAGAATACACTAGCTTCATGCTAGTGTATGTGTTTCCATAAACCACTATTTTACTCTCTCTCTCACTATAGTATTTATAAAAATGAAAGTGTTATTGCTAACGATTTACACTACTTACTGTAGAAAGGAGGGTTTTAATTTTTATCAAAGGCTTGAACTGACACCATGTCTCTCTCCATACTCATCATTTTTCTCTTTATCGATTTCTTTTAAATCTTAGGAAAGATTATTTGCAGGAACCAACTACTCTCTATGCCTGCGAAATTAAGAGAGAACGAAAAAACTCGTTTTGATGTATTATTTCTGAATGACAAAGAGGCAAAGGAATCAAATGTTGTAAATTGCGTGACTTTTTTTATGGAAAAGTTGGTTGAGTAAAATATTCTTTGTTTTCCTCGCCCACAGTTCTTTTGACTGCTCAGCGAATTGAACTTTTAATACAAGCTTCAGATTTCCCTAACAATCCATTTCTCGTTCTTTGAAATCCTGCAGTCAGAATAGATCTCGCAATACAGGAAACGCCTATTGAAATTCTTCTTTCATTAATGCAGAAGCAAAAATGTGAACAATGACATTTGTGAGGGGAATTTTGACACCAAAATAATCTGTTCCTTTTCTGACAAAGGTAGGTCTTCCACGCTGAATAAAACATAACTGTTTTAAAATTATACCTGGATCAAAAAAAGGGTAAATGTCTGAAAACTTGAAGTTTAATCAAAAGCGCCGCGTGCTGGGGGAGCATAAAACGGATTTTCCGGATTCCTTCTTAGTGTTTTAGGGTGTAAAAACGCAGTCAGTACAGCTGCTGTTCCTACTAACTACATTTGATATCTCAGCAAAACTTCTCCCCTCAGAATTCCTATTTAAGATGAGAATTTCTGAGAAGATTTAGTATAGATCATTTTTTGCCCTGTAGACCCTGGGTATATGCATTGGCTTTTTCCATAAGACTTCCATAACGTCATTTCGACTATGCGTTCATGCCTGAAGATTGTGATCGGTATCAAGTATAAAAATGCCTTTTTAATCGCACTGAAGGGCATGTAGTGGCTAAGACCACAGGTTTCAGAGATTGAGAGTGGTGCGTTCACATCACACACTTCTGTCCCTTAATGCCAGGGCACTTCAGGAAATGATTTCACCTCACCATGGCGAGTGATTTCCTCAATGGTAATAAAGGGACAGTATAACCGACATTCCTTGTTAAATGATTATGAAGTGAAAAGTAGACAATACATTCAAAGTGTGTCGGAAAAAGCACGGCGCTTGGAATTTCGTTCGTAACAGTCATCCATGACGGGAGCAAGAGCAGTGCTTGTATCCATGGCACCCATTGTGTGAGGTTGTCAAATGCCATGATTCCGAGCCCGGCGCCAAAGATTAAAGGGGAGTGGGGACTGCTGCGTCTCGCTGCACAAGTGCCCAGAGAGCTTCAGGCTGCATGCCACTCTAAGATTCTTTTAAGGAAAAAAAGAGGTATTTAAACATTTTTCCGAACATTCACAAAGAAGGCGTTTTCTCCAAAAAAGAAGTATAAAGTAATTTAAAAATTGTTTTAGAAGTTTTATTTTGCTAGGACGCTACTCCTATGGCTGGAGATGCTACTTGGGACTCGAAAGAAGGTCACGGAGCAGTGTATTCGTTTTGAGTTTCTTCCGGAGAGATACCAGCTCTCGATGATTACCTACGCACTAAGCAGGCTTAGTCCTAGAATACACTAGCTTCATGCTAGTGTATGTGTTTCCATAAACCACTATTTTACTCTCTCTCTCACTATAGTATTTATAAAAATGAAAGTGTTATTGCTAACGATTTACACTACTTACTGTAGAAAGGAGGGTTTTAATTTTTATCAAAGGCTTGAACTGACACCATGTCTCTCTCCATACTCATCATTTTTCTCTTTATCGATTTCTTTTAAATCTTAGGAAAGATTATTTGCAGGAACCAACTACTCTCTATGCCTGCGAAATTAAGAGAGAACGAAAAAACTCGTTTTGATGTATTATTTCTGAATGACAAAGAGGCAAAGGAATCAAATGTTGTAAATTGCGTGACTTTTTTTATGGAAAAGTTGGTTGAGTAAAATATTCTTTGTTTTCCTCGCCCACAGTTCTTTTGACTGCTCAGCGAATTGAACTTTTAATACAAGCTTCAGATTTCCCTAACAATCCATTTCTCGTTCTTTGAAATCCTGCAGTCAGAATAGATCTCGCAATACAGGAAACGCCTATTGAAATTCTTCTTTCATTAATGCAGAAGCAAAAATGTGAACAATGACATTTGTGAGGGGAATTTTGACACCAAAATAATCTGTTCCTTTTCTGACAAAGGTAGGTCTTCCACGCTGAATAAAACATAACTGTTTTAAAATTATACCTGGATCAAAAAAAGGGTAAATGTCTGAAAACTTGAAGTTTAATCAAAAGCGCCGCGTGCTGGGGGAGCATAAAACGGATTTTCCGGATTCCTTCTTAGTGTTTTAGGGTGTAAAAACGCAGTCAGTACAGCTGCTGTTCCTACTAACTACATTTGATATCTCAGCAAAACTTCTCCCCTCAGAATTCCTATTTAAGATGAGAATTTCTGAGAAGATTTAGTATAGATCATTTTTTGCCCTGTAGACCCTGGGTATATGCATTGGCTTTTTCCATAAGACTTCCATAACGTCATTTCGACTATGCGTTCATGCCTGAAGATTGTGATCGGTATCAAGTATAAAAATGCCTTTTTAATCGCACTGAAGGGCATGTAGTGGCTAAGACCACAGGTTTCAGAGATTGAGAGTGGTGCGTTCACATCACACACTTCTGTCCCTTAATGCCAGGGCACTTCAGGAAATGATTTCACCTCACCATGGCGAGTGATTTCCTCAATGGTAATAAAGGGACAGTATAACCGACATTCCTTGTTAAATGATTATGAAGTGAAAAGTAGACAATACATTCAAAGTGTGTCGGAAAAAGCACGGCGCTTGGAATTTCGTTCGTAACAGTCATCCATGACGGGAGCAAGAGCAGTGCTTGTATCCATGGCACCCATTGTGTGAGGTTGTCAAATGCCATGATTCCGAGCCCGGCGCCAAAGATTAAAGGGGAGTGGGGACTGCTGCGTCTCGCTGCACAAGTGCCCAGAGAGCTTCAGGCTGCATGCCACTCTAAGATTCTTTTAAGGAAAAAAAGAGGTATTTAAACATTTTTCCGAACATTCACAAAGAAGGCGTTTTCTCCAAAAAAGAAGTATAAAGTAATTTAAAAATTGTTTTAGAAGTTTTATTTTGCTAGGACGCTACTCCTATGGCTGGAGATGCTACTTGGGACTCGAAAGAAGGTCACGGAGCAGTGTATTCGTTTTGAGTTTCTTCCGGAGAGATACCAGCTCTCGATGATTACCTACGCACTAAGCAGGCTTAGTCCTAGAATACACTAGCTTCATGCTAGTGTATGTGTTTCCATAAACCACTATTTTACTCTCTCTCTCACTATAGTATTTATAAAAATGAAAGTGTTATTGCTAACGATTTACACTACTTACTGTAGAAAGGAGGGTTTTAATTTTTATCAAAGGCTTGAACTGACACCATGTCTCTCTCCATACTCATCATTTTTCTCTTTATCGATTTCTTTTAAATCTTAGGAAAGATTATTTGCAGGAACCAACTACTCTCTATGCCTGCGAAATTAAGAGAGAACGAAAAAACTCGTTTTGATGTATTATTTCTGAATGACAAAGAGGCAAAGGAATCAAATGTTGTAAATTGCGTGACTTTTTTTATGGAAAAGTTGGTTGAGTAAAATATTCTTTGTTTTCCTCGCCCACAGTTCTTTTGACTGCTCAGCGAATTGAACTTTTAATACAAGCTTCAGATTTCCCTAACAATCCATTTCTCGTTCTTTGAAATCCTGCAGTCAGAATAGATCTCGCAATACAGGAAACGCCTATTGAAATTCTTCTTTCATTAATGCAGAAGCAAAAATGTGAACAATGACATTTGTGAGGGGAATTTTGACACCAAAATAATCTGTTCCTTTTCTGACAAAGGTAGGTCTTCCACGCTGAATAAAACATAACTGTTTTAAAATTATACCTGGATCAAAAAAAGGGTAAATGTCTGAAAACTTGAAGTTTAATCAAAAGCGCCGCGTGCTGGGGGAGCATAAAACGGATTTTCCGGATTCCTTCTTAGTGTTTTAGGGTGTAAAAACGCAGTCAGTACAGCTGCTGTTCCTACTAACTACATTTGATATCTCAGCAAAACTTCTCCCCTCAGAATTCCTATTTAAGATGAGAATTTCTGAGAAGATTTAGTATAGATCATTTTTTGCCCTGTAGACCCTGGGTATATGCATTGGCTTTTTCCATAAGACTTCCATAACGTCATTTCGACTATGCGTTCATGCCTGAAGATTGTGATCGGTATCAAGTATAAAAATGCCTTTTTAATCGCACTGAAGGGCATGTAGTGGCTAAGACCACAGGTTTCAGAGATTGAGAGTGGTGCGTTCACATCACACACTTCTGTCCCTTAATGCCAGGGCACTTCAGGAAATGATTTCACCTCACCATGGCGAGTGATTTCCTCAATGGTAATAAAGGGACAGTATAACCGACATTCCTTGTTAAATGATTATGAAGTGAAAAGTAGACAATACATTCAAAGTGTGTCGGAAAAAGCACGGCGCTTGGAATTTCGTTCGTAACAGTCATCCATGACGGGAGCAAGAGCAGTGCTTGTATCCATGGCACCCATTGTGTGAGGTTGTCAAATGCCATGATTCCGAGCCCGGCGCCAAAGATTAAAGGGGAGTGGGGACTGCTGCGTCTCGCTGCACAAGTGCCCAGAGAGCTTCAGGCTGCATGCCACTCTAAGATTCTTTTAAGGAAAAAAAGAGGTATTTAAACATTTTTCCGAACATTCACAAAGAAGGCGTTTTCTCCAAAAAAGAAGTATAAAGTAATTTAAAAATTGTTTTAGAAGTTTTATTTTGCTAGGACGCTACTCCTATGGCTGGAGATGCTACTTGGGACTCGAAAGAAGGTCACGGAGCAGTGTATTCGTTTTGAGTTTCTTCCGGAGAGATACCAGCTCTCGATGATTACCTACGCACTAAGCAGGCTTAGTCCTAGAATACACTAGCTTCATGCTAGTGTATGTGTTTCCATAAACCACTATTTTACTCTCTCTCTCACTATAGTATTTATAAAAATGAAAGTGTTATTGCTAACGATTTACACTACTTACTGTAGAAAGGAGGGTTTTAATTTTTATCAAAGGCTTGAACTGACACCATGTCTCTCTCCATACTCATCATTTTTCTCTTTATCGATTTCTTTTAAATCTTAGGAAAGATTATTTGCAGGAACCAACTACTCTCTATGCCTGCGAAATTAAGAGAGAACGAAAAAACTCGTTTTGATGTATTATTTCTGAATGACAAAGAGGCAAAGGAATCAAATGTTGTAAATTGCGTGACTTTTTTTATGGAAAAGTTGGTTGAGTAAAATATTCTTTGTTTTCCTCGCCCACAGTTCTTTTGACTGCTCAGCGAATTGAACTTTTAATACAAGCTTCAGATTTCCCTAACAATCCATTTCTCGTTCTTTGAAATCCTGCAGTCAGAATAGATCTCGCAATACAGGAAACGCCTATTGAAATTCTTCTTTCATTAATGCAGAAGCAAAAATGTGAACAATGACATTTGTGAGGGGAATTTTGACACCAAAATAATCTGTTCCTTTTCTGACAAAGGTAGGTCTTCCACGCTGAATAAAACATAACTGTTTTAAAATTATACCTGGATCAAAAAAAGGGTAAATGTCTGAAAACTTGAAGTTTAATCAAAAGCGCCGCGTGCTGGGGGAGCATAAAACGGATTTTCCGGATTCCTTCTTAGTGTTTTAGGGTGTAAAAACGCAGTCAGTACAGCTGCTGTTCCTACTAACTACATTTGATATCTCAGCAAAACTTCTCCCCTCAGAATTCCTATTTAAGATGAGAATTTCTGAGAAGATTTAGTATAGATCATTTTTTGCCCTGTAGACCCTGGGTATATGCATTGGCTTTTTCCATAAGACTTCCATAACGTCATTTCGACTATGCGTTCATGCCTGAAGATTGTGATCGGTATCAAGTATAAAAATGCCTTTTTAATCGCACTGAAGGGCATGTAGTGGCTAAGACCACAGGTTTCAGAGATTGAGAGTGGTGCGTTCACATCACACACTTCTGTCCCTTAATGCCAGGGCACTTCAGGAAATGATTTCACCTCACCATGGCGAGTGATTTCCTCAATGGTAATAAAGGGACAGTATAACCGACATTCCTTGTTAAATGATTATGAAGTGAAAAGTAGACAATACATTCAAAGTGTGTCGGAAAAAGCACGGCGCTTGGAATTTCGTTCGTAACAGTCATCCATGACGGGAGCAAGAGCAGTGCTTGTATCCATGGCACCCATTGTGTGAGGTTGTCAAATGCCATGATTCCGAGCCCGGCGCCAAAGATTAAAGGGGAGTGGGGACTGCTGCGTCTCGCTGCACAAGTGCCCAGAGAGCTTCAGGCTGCATGCCACTCTAAGATTCTTTTAAGGAAAAAAAGAGGTATTTAAACATTTTTCCGAACATTCACAAAGAAGGCGTTTTCTCCAAAAAAGAAGTATAAAGTAATTTAAAAATTGTTTTAGAAGTTTTATTTTGCTAGGACGCTACTCCTATGGCTGGAGATGCTACTTGGGACTCGAAAGAAGGTCACGGAGCAGTGTATTCGTTTTGAGTTTCTTCCGGAGAGATACCAGCTCTCGATGATTACCTACGCACTAAGCAGGCTTAGTCCTAGAATACACTAGCTTCATGCTAGTGTATGTGTTTCCATAAACCACTATTTTACTCTCTCTCTCACTATAGTATTTATAAAAATGAAAGTGTTATTGCTAACGATTTACACTACTTACTGTAGAAAGGAGGATTTTAATTTTTATCAAAGGCTTGAACTGACACCATGTCTCTCTCCATACTCATCATTTTTCTCTTTATCGATTTCTTTTAAATCTTAGGAAAGATTATTTGCAGGAACCAACTACTCTCTATGCCTGCGAAATTAAGAGAGAACGAAAAAACTCGTTTTGATGTATTATTTCTGAATGACAAAGAGGCAAAGGAATCAAATGTTGTAAATTGCGTGACTTTTTTTATGGAAAAGTTGGTTGAGTAAAATATTCTTTGTTTTCCTCGCCCACAGTTCTTTTGACTGCTCAGCGAATTGAACTTTTAATACAAGCTTCAGATTTCCCTAACAATCCATTTCTCGTTCTTTGAAATCCTGCAGTCAGAATAGATCTCGCAATACAGGAAACGCCTATTGAAATTCTTCTTTCATTAATGCAGAAGCAAAAATGTGAACAATGACATTTGTGAGGGGAATTTTGACACCAAAATAATCTGTTCCTTTTCTGACAAAGGTAGGTCTTCCACGCTGAATAAAACATAACTGTTTTAAAATTATACCTGGATCAAAAAAAGGGTAAATGTCTGAAAACTTGAAGTTTAATCAAAAGCGCCGCGTGCTGGGGGAGCATAAAACGGATTTTCCGGATTCCTTCTTAGTGTTTTAGGGTGTAAAAACGCAGTCAGTACAGCTGCTGTTCCTACTAACTACATTTGATATCTCAGCAAAACTTCTCCCCTCAGAATTCCTATTTAAGATGAGAATTTCTGAGAAGATTTAGTATAGATCATTTTTTGCCCTGTAGACCCTGGGTATATGCATTGGCTTTTTCCATAAGACTTCCATAACGTCATTTCGACTATGCGTTCATGCCTGAAGATTGTGATCGGTATCAAGTATAAAAATGCCTTTTTAATCGCACTGAAGGGCATGTAGTGGCTAAGACCACAGGTTTCAGAGATTGAGAGTGGTGCGTTCACATCACACACTTCTGTCCCTTAATGCCAGGGCACTTCAGGAAATGATTTCACCTCACCATGGCGAGTGATTTCCTCAATGGTAATAAAGGGACAGTATAACCGACATTCCTTGTTAAATGATTATGAAGTGAAAAGTAGACAATACATTCAAAGTGTGTCGGAAAAAGCACGGCGCTTGGAATTTCGTTCGTAACAGTCATCCATGACGGGAGCAAGAGCAGTGCTTGTATCCATGGCACCCATTGTGTGAGGTTGTCAAATGCCATGATTCCGAGCCCGGCGCCAAAGATTAAAGGGGAGTGGGGACTGCTGCGTCTCGCTGCACAAGTGCCCAGAGAGCTTCAGGCTGCATGCCACTCTAAGATTCTTTTAAGGAAAAAAAGAGGTATTTAAACATTTTTCCGAACATTCACAAAGAAGGCGTTTTCTCCAAAAAAGAAGTATAAAGTAATTTAAAAATTGTTTTAGAAGTTTTATTTTGCTAGGACGCTACTCCTATGGCTGGAGATGCTACTTGGGACTCGAAAGAAGGTCACGGAGCAGTGTATTCGTTTTGAGTTTCTTCCGGAGAGATACCAGCTCTCGATGATTACCTACGCACTAAGCAGGCTTAGTCCTAGAATACACTAGCTTCATGCTAGTGTATGTGTTTCCATAAACCACTATTTTACTCTCTCTCTCACTATAGTATTTATAAAAATGAAAGTGT
This sequence comes from Manis pentadactyla, assembly GCF_030020395.1. NCBI lineage: Eukaryota > Metazoa > Chordata > Mammalia > Pholidota > Manidae > Manis > Manis pentadactyla. The sequence continues at coordinate 106,654 of NW_026644757.1, forward strand.
TATTGCTAACGATTTACACTACTTACTGTAGAAAGGAGGATTTTAATTTTTATCAAAGGCTTGAACTGACACCATGTCTCTCTCCATACTCATCATTTTTCTCTTTATCGATTTCTTTTAAATCTTAGGAAAGATTATTTGCAGGAACCAACTACTCTCTATGCCTGCGAAATTAAGAGAGAACGAAAAAACTCGTTTTGATGTATTATTTCTGAATGACAAAGAGGCAAAGGAATCAAATGTTGTAAATTGCGTGACTTTTTTTATGGAAAAGTTGGTTGAGTAAAATATTCTTTGTTTTCCTCGCCCACAGTTCTTTTGACTGCTCAGCGAATTGAACTTTTAATACAAGCTTCAGATTTCCCTAACAATCCATTTCTCGTTCTTTGAAATCCTGCAGTCAGAATAGATCTCGCAATACAGGAAACGCCTATTGAAATTCTTCTTTCATTAATGCAGAAGCAAAAATGTGAACAATGACATTTGTGAGGGGAATTTTGACACCAAAATAATCTGTTCCTTTTCTGACAAAGGTAGGTCTTCCACGCTGAATAAAACATAACTGTTTTAAAATTATACCTGGATCAAAAAAAGGGTAAATGTCTGAAAACTTGAAGTTTAATCAAAAGCGCCGCGTGCTGGGGGAGCATAAAACGGATTTTCCGGATTCCTTCTTAGTGTTTTAGGGTGTAAAAACGCAGTCAGTACAGCTGCTGTTCCTACTAACTACATTTGATATCTCAGCAAAACTTCTCCCCTCAGAATTCCTATTTAAGATGAGAATTTCTGAGAAGATTTAGTATAGATCATTTTTTGCCCTGTAGACCCTGGGTATATGCATTGGCTTTTTCCATAAGACTTCCATAACGTCATTTCGACTATGCGTTCATGCCTGAAGATTGTGATCGGTATCAAGTATAAAAATGCCTTTTTAATCGCACTGAAGGGCATGTAGTGGCTAAGACCACAGGTTTCAGAGATTGAGAGTGGTGCGTTCACATCACACACTTCTGTCCCTTAATGCCAGGGCACTTCAGGAAATGATTTCACCTCACCATGGCGAGTGATTTCCTCAATGGTAATAAAGGGACAGTATAACCGACATTCCTTGTTAAATGATTATGAAGTGAAAAGTAGACAATACATTCAAAGTGTGTCGGAAAAAGCACGGCGCTTGGAATTTCGTTCGTAACAGTCATCCATGACGGGAGCAAGAGCAGTGCTTGTATCCATGGCACCCATTGTGTGAGGTTGTCAAATGCCATGATTCCGAGCCCGGCGCCAAAGATTAAAGGGGAGTGGGGACTGCTGCGTCTCGCTGCACAAGTGCCCAGAGAGCTTCAGGCTGCATGCCACTCTAAGATTCTTTTAAGGAAAAAAAGAGGTATTTAAACATTTTTCCGAACATTCACAAAGAAGGCGTTTTCTCCAAAAAAGAAGTATAAAGTAATTTAAAAATTGTTTTAGAAGTTTTATTTTGCTAGGACGCTACTCCTATGGCTGGAGATGCTACTTGGGACTCGAAAGAAGGTCACGGAGCAGTGTATTCGTTTTGAGTTTCTTCCGGAGAGATACCAGCTCTCGATGATTACCTACGCACTAAGCAGGCTTAGTCCTAGAATACACTAGCTTCATGCTAGTGTATGTGTTTCCATAAACCACTATTTTACTCTCTCTCTCACTATAGTATTTATAAAAATGAAAGTGTTATTGCTAACGATTTACACTACTTACTGTAGAAAGGAGGATTTTAATTTTTATCAAAGGCTTGAACTGACACCATGTCTCTCTCCATACTCATCATTTTTCTCTTTATCGATTTCTTTTAAATCTTAGGAAAGATTATTTGCAGGAACCAACTACTCTCTATGCCTGCGAAATTAAGAGAGAACGAAAAAACTCGTTTTGATGTATTATTTCTGAATGACAAAGAGGCAAAGGAATCAAATGTTGTAAATTGCGTGACTTTTTTTATGGAAAAGTTGGTTGAGTAAAATATTCTTTGTTTTCCTCGCCCACAGTTCTTTTGACTGCTCAGCGAATTGAACTTTTAATACAAGCTTCAGATTTCCCTAACAATCCATTTCTCGTTCTTTGAAATCCTGCAGTCAGAATAGATCTCGCAATACAGGAAACGCCTATTGAAATTCTTCTTTCATTAATGCAGAAGCAAAAATGTGAACAATGACATTTGTGAGGGGAATTTTGACACCAAAATAATCTGTTCCTTTTCTGACAAAGGTAGGTCTTCCACGCTGAATAAAACATAACTGTTTTAAAATTATACCTGGATCAAAAAAAGGGTAAATGTCTGAAAACTTGAAGTTTAATCAAAAGCGCCGCGTGCTGGGGGAGCATAAAACGGATTTTCCGGATTCCTTCTTAGTGTTTTAGGGTGTAAAAACGCAGTCAGTACAGCTGCTGTTCCTACTAACTACATTTGATATCTCAGCAAAACTTCTCCCCTCAGAATTCCTATTTAAGATGAGAATTTCTGAGAAGATTTAGTATAGATCATTTTTTGCCCTGTAGACCCTGGGTATATGCATTGGCTTTTTCCATAAGACTTCCATAACGTCATTTCGACTATGCGTTCATGCCTGAAGATTGTGATCGGTATCAAGTATAAAAATGCCTTTTTAATCGCACTGAAGGGCATGTAGTGGCTAAGACCACAGGTTTCAGAGATTGAGAGTGGTGCGTTCACATCACACACTTCTGTCCCTTAATGCCAGGGCACTTCAGGAAATGATTTCACCTCACCATGGCGAGTGATTTCCTCAATGGTAATAAAGGGACAGTATAACCGACATTCCTTGTTAAATGATTATGAAGTGAAAAGTAGACAATACATTCAAAGTGTGTCGGAAAAAGCACGGCGCTTGGAATTTCGTTCGTAACAGTCATCCATGACGGGAGCAAGAGCAGTGCTTGTATCCATGGCACCCATTGTGTGAGGTTGTCAAATGCCATGATTCCGAGCCCGGCGCCAAAGATTAAAGGGGAGTGGGGACTGCTGCGTCTCGCTGCACAAGTGCCCAGAGAGCTTCAGGCTGCATGCCACTCTAAGATTCTTTTAAGGAAAAAAAGAGGTATTTAAACATTTTTCCGAACATTCACAAAGAAGGCGTTTTCTCCAAAAAAGAAGTATAAAGTAATTTAAAAATTGTTTTAGAAGTTTTATTTTGCTAGGACGCTACTCCTATGGCTGGAGATGCTACTTGGGACTCGAAAGAAGGTCACGGAGCAGTGTATTCGTTTTGAGTTTCTTCCGGAGAGATACCAGCTCTCGATGATTACCTACGCACTAAGCAGGCTTAGTCCTAGAATACACTAGCTTCATGCTAGTGTATGTGTTTCCATAAACCACTATTTTACTCTCTCTCTCACTATAGTATTTATAAAAATGAAAGTGTTATTGCTAACGATTTACACTACTTACTGTAGAAAGGAGGATTTTAATTTTTATCAAAGGCTTGAACTGACACCATGTCTCTCTCCATACTCATCATTTTTCTCTTTATCGATTTCTTTTAAATCTTAGGAAAGATTATTTGCAGGAACCAACTACTCTCTATGCCTGCGAAATTAAGAGAGAACGAAAAAACTCGTTTTGATGTATTATTTCTGAATGACAAAGAGGCAAAGGAATCAAATGTTGTAAATTGCGTGACTTTTTTTATGGAAAAGTTGGTTGAGTAAAATATTCTTTGTTTTCCTCGCCCACAGTTCTTTTGACTGCTCAGCGAATTGAACTTTTAATACAAGCTTCAGATTTCCCTAACAATCCATTTCTCGTTCTTTGAAATCCTGCAGTCAGAATAGATCTCGCAATACAGGAAACGCCTATTGAAATTCTTCTTTCATTAATGCAGAAGCAAAAATGTGAACAATGACATTTGTGAGGGGAATTTTGACACCAAAATAATCTGTTCCTTTTCTGACAAAGGTAGGTCTTCCACGCTGAATAAAACATAACTGTTTTAAAATTATACCTGGATCAAAAAAAGGGTAAATGTCTGAAAACTTGAAGTTTAATCAAAAGCGCCGCGTGCTGGGGGAGCATAAAACGGATTTTCCGGATTCCTTCTTAGTGTTTTAGGGTGTAAAAACGCAGTCAGTACAGCTGCTGTTCCTACTAACTACATTTGATATCTCAGCAAAACTTCTCCCCTCAGAATTCCTATTTAAGATGAGAATTTCTGAGAAGATTTAGTATAGATCATTTTTTGCCCTGTAGACCCTGGGTATATGCATTGGCTTTTTCCATAAGACTTCCATAACGTCATTTCGACTATGCGTTCATGCCTGAAGATTGTGATCGGTATCAAGTATAAAAATGCCTTTTTAATCGCACTGAAGGGCATGTAGTGGCTAAGACCACAGGTTTCAGAGATTGAGAGTGGTGCGTTCACATCACACACTTCTGTCCCTTAATGCCAGGGCACTTCAGGAAATGATTTCACCTCACCATGGCGAGTGATTTCCTCAATGGTAATAAAGGGACAGTATAACCGACATTCCTTGTTAAATGATTATGAAGTGAAAAGTAGACAATACATTCAAAGTGTGTCGGAAAAAGCACGGCGCTTGGAATTTCGTTCGTAACAGTCATCCATGACGGGAGCAAGAGCAGTGCTTGTATCCATGGCACCCATTGTGTGAGGTTGTCAAATGCCATGATTCCGAGCCCGGCGCCAAAGATTAAAGGGGAGTGGGGACTGCTGCGTCTCGCTGCACAAGTGCCCAGAGAGCTTCAGGCTGCATGCCACTCTAAGATTCTTTTAAGGAAAAAAAGAGGTATTTAAACATTTTTCCGAACATTCACAAAGAAGGCGTTTTCTCCAAAAAAGAAGTATAAAGTAATTTAAAAATTGTTTTAGAAGTTTTATTTTGCTAGGACGCTACTCCTATGGCTGGAGATGCTACTTGGGACTCGAAAGAAGGTCACGGAGCAGTGTATTCGTTTTGAGTTTCTTCCGGAGAGATACCAGCTCTCGATGATTACCTACGCACTAAGCAGGCTTAGTCCTAGAATACACTAGCTTCATGCTAGTGTATGTGTTTCCATAAACCACTATTTTACTCTCTCTCTCACTATAGTATTTATAAAAATGAAAGTGTTATTGCTAACGATTTACACTACTTACTGTAGAAAGGAGGATTTTAATTTTTATCAAAGGCTTGAACTGACACCATGTCTCTCTCCATACTCATCATTTTTCTCTTTATCGATTTCTTTTAAATCTTAGGAAAGATTATTTGCAGGAACCAACTACTCTCTATGCCTGCGAAATTAAGAGAGAACGAAAAAACTCGTTTTGATGTATTATTTCTGAATGACAAAGAGGCAAAGGAATCAAATGTTGTAAATTGCGTGACTTTTTTTATGGAAAAGTTGGTTGAGTAAAATATTCTTTGTTTTCCTCGCCCACAGTTCTTTTGACTGCTCAGCGAATTGAACTTTTAATACAAGCTTCAGATTTCCCTAACAATCCATTTCTCGTTCTTTGAAATCCTGCAGTCAGAATAGATCTCGCAATACAGGAAACGCCTATTGAAATTCTTCTTTCATTAATGCAGAAGCAAAAATGTGAACAATGACATTTGTGAGGGGAATTTTGACACCAAAATAATCTGTTCCTTTTCTGACAAAGGTAGGTCTTCCACGCTGAATAAAACATAACTGTTTTAAAATTATACCTGGATCAAAAAAAGGGTAAATGTCTGAAAACTTGAAGTTTAATCAAAAGCGCCGCGTGCTGGGGGAGCATAAAACGGATTTTCCGGATTCCTTCTTAGTGTTTTAGGGTGTAAAAACGCAGTCAGTACAGCTGCTGTTCCTACTAACTACATTTGATATCTCAGCAAAACTTCTCCCCTCAGAATTCCTATTTAAGATGAGAATTTCTGAGAAGATTTAGTATAGATCATTTTTTGCCCTGTAGACCCTGGGTATATGCATTGGCTTTTTCCATAAGACTTCCATAACGTCATTTCGACTATGCGTTCATGCCTGAAGATTGTGATCGGTATCAAGTATAAAAATGCCTTTTTAATCGCACTGAAGGGCATGTAGTGGCTAAGACCACAGGTTTCAGAGATTGAGAGTGGTGCGTTCACATCACACACTTCTGTCCCTTAATGCCAGGGCACTTCAGGAAATGATTTCACCTCACCATGGCGAGTGATTTCCTCAATGGTAATAAAGGGACAGTATAACCGACATTCCTTGTTAAATGATTATGAAGTGAAAAGTAGACAATACATTCAAAGTGTGTCGGAAAAAGCACGGCGCTTGGAATTTCGTTCGTAACAGTCATCCATGACGGGAGCAAGAGCAGTGCTTGTATCCATGGCACCCATTGTGTGAGGTTGTCAAATGCCATGATTCCGAGCCCGGCGCCAAAGATTAAAGGGGACTGGGGACTGCTGCGTCTCGCTGCACAAGTGCCCAGAGAGCTTCAGGCTGCATGCCACTCTAAGATTCTTTTAAGGAAAAAGAGGTATTTAAACATTTTTCCGAACATTCACAAAGAAGGCGTTTTCTCCAAAAAAGAAGTATAAAGTAATTTAAAAATTGTTTTAGAAGTTTTATTTTGCTAGGACGCTACTCCTATGGCTGGAGATGCTACTTGGGACTCGAAAGAAGGTCACGGAGCATTGTATTCGTTTTGAGTTTCTTCCGGAGAGATACCAGCTCTCGATGATTACCTACGCACTAAGCAGGCTTAGTCCTAGAATACACTAGCTTCATGCTAGTGTATGTGTTTCCATAAACCACTATTTTACTCTCTCTCTCACTATAGTATTTATAAAAATGAAAGTGTTATTGCTAACGATTTACACTACTTACTGTAGAAAGGAGGATTTTAATTTTTATCAAAGGCTTGAACTGACACCATGTCTCTCTCCATACTCATCATTTTTCTCTTTATCGATTTCTTTTAAATCTTAGGAAAGATTATTTGCAGGAACCAACTACTCTCTATGCCTGCGAAATTAAGAGAGAACGAAAAAACTCGTTTTGATGTATTATTTCTGAATGACAAAGAGGCAAAGGAATCAAATGTTGTAAATTGCGTGACTTTTTTTATGGAAAAGTTGGTTGAGTAAAATATTCTTTGTTTTCCTCGCCCACAGTTCTTTTGACTGCTCAGCGAATTGAACTTTTAATACAAGCTTCAGATTTCCCTAACAATCCATTTCTCGTTCTTTGAAATCCTGCAGTCAGAATAGATCTCGCAATACAGGAAACGCCTATTGAAATTCTTCTTTCATTAATGCAGAAGCAAAAATGTGAACAATGACATTTGTGAGGGGAATTTTGACACCAAAATAATCTGTTCCTTTTCTGACAAAGGTAGGTCTTCCACGCTGAATAAAACATAACTGTTTTAAAATTATACCTGGATCAAAAAAAGGGTAAATGTCTGAAAACTTGAAGTTTAATCAAAAGCGCCGCGTGCTGGGGAGCATAAAACGGATTTTCCGGATTCCTTCTTAGTGTTTTAGGGTGTAAAAACGCAGTCAGTACAGCTGCTGTTCCTACTAACTACATTTGATATCTCAGCAAAACTTCTCCCCTCAGAATTCCTATTTAAGATGAGAATTTCTGAGAAGATTTAGTATAGATCATTTTTTGCCCTGTAGACCCTGGGTATATGCATTGGCTTTTTCCATAAGACTTCCATAACGTCATTTCGACTATGCGTTCATGCCTGAAGATTGTGATCGGTATCAAGTATAAAAATGCCTTTTTAATCGCACTGAAGGGCATGTAGTGGCTAAGACCACAGGTTTCAGAGATTGAGAGTGGTGCGTTCACATCACACACTTCTGTCCCTTAATGCCAGGGCACTTCAGGAAATGATTTCACCTCACCATGGCGAGTGATTTCCTCAATGGTAATAAAGGGACAGTATAACCGACATTCCTTGTTAAATGATTATGAAGTGAAAAGTAGACAATACATTCAAAGTGTGTCGGAAAAAGCACGGCGCTTGGAATTTCGTTCGTAACAGTCATCCATGACGGGAGCAAGAGCAGTGCTTGTATCCATGGCACCCATTGTGTGAGGTTGTCAAATGCCATGATTCCGAGCCCGGCGCCAAAGATTAAAGGGGAGTGGGGACTGCTGCGTCTCGCTGCACAAGTGCCCAGAGAGCTTCAGGCTGCATGCCACTCTAAGATTCTTTTAAGGAAAAAAAGAGGTATTTAAACATTTTTCCGAACATTCACAAAGAAGGCGTTTTCTCCAAAAAAGAAGTATAAAGTAATTTAAAAATTGTTTTAGAAGTTTTATTTTGCTAGGACGCTACTCCTATGGCTGGAGATGCTACTTGGGACTCGAAAGAAGGTCACGGAGCAGTGTATTCGTTTTGAGTTTCTTCCGGAGAGATACCAGCTCTCGATGATTACCTACGCACTAAGCAGGCTTAGTCCTAGAATACACTAGCTTCATGCTAGTGTATGTGTTTCCATAAACCACTATTTTACTCTCTCTCTCACTATAGTATTTATAAAAATGAAAGTGTTATTGCTAACGATTTACACTACTTACTGTAGAAAGGAGGATTTTAATTTTTATCAAAGGCTTGAACTGACACCATGTCTCTCTCCATACTCATCATTTTTCTCTTTATCGATTTCTTTTAAGTCTTAGGAAAGATTATTTGCAGGAACCAACTACTCTCTATGCCTGCGAAATTAAGAGAGAACGAAAAAACTCGTTTTGATGTATTATTTCTGAATGACAAAGAGGCAAAGGAATCAAATGTTGTAAATTGCGTGACTTTTTTTATGGAAAAGTTGGTTGAGTAAAATATTCTTTGTTTTCCTCGCCCACAGTTCTTTTGACTGCTCAGCGAATTGAACTTTTAATACAAGCTTCAGATTTCCCTAACAATCCATTTCTCGTTCTTTGAAATCCTGCAGTCAGAATAGATCTCGCAATACAGGAAACGCCTATTGAAATTCTTCTTTCATTAATGCAGAAGCAAAAATGTGAACAATGACATTTGTGAGGGGAATTTTGACACCAAAATAATCTGTTCCTTTTCTGACAAAGGTAGGTCTTCCACGCTGAATAAAACATAACTGTTTTAAAATTATACCTGGATCAAAAAAAGGGTAAATGTCTGAAAACTTGAAGTTTAATCAAAAGCGCCGCGTGCTGGGGGAGCATAAAACGGATTTTCCGGATTCCTTCTTAGTGTTTTAGGGTGTAAAAACGCAGTCAGTACAGCTGCTGTTCCTACTAACTACATTTGATATCTCAGCAAAACTTCTCCCCTCAGAATTCCTATTTAAGATGAGAATTTCTGAGAAGATTTAGTATAGATCATTTTTTGCCCTGTAGACCCTGGGTATATGCATTGGCTTTTTCCATAAGACTTCCATAACGTCATTTCGACTATGCGTTCATGCCTGAAGATTGTGATCGGTATCAAGTATAAAAATGCCTTTTTAATCGCACTGAAGGGCATGTAGTGGCTAAGACCACAGGTTTCAGAGATTGAGAGTGGTGCGTTCACATCACACACTTCTGTCCCTTAATGCCAGGGCACTTCAGGAAATGATTTCACCTCACCATGGCGAGTGATTTCCTCAATGGTAATAAAGGGACAGTATAACCGACATTCCTTGTTAAATGATTATGAAGTGAAAAGTAGACAATACATTCAAAGTGTGTCGGAAAAAGCACGGCGCTTGGAATTTCGTTCGTAACAGTCATCCATGACGGGAGCAAGAGCAGTGCTTGTATCCATGGCACCCATTGTGTGAGGTTGTCAAATGCCATGATTCCGAGCCCGGCGCCAAAGATTAAAGGGGACTGGGGACTGCTGCGTCTCGCTGCACAAGTGCCCAGAGAGCTTCAGGCTGCATGCCACTCTAAGATTCTTTTAAGGAAAAAGAGGTATTTAAACATTTTTCCGAACATTCACAAAGAAGGCGTTTTCTCCAAAAAAGAAGTATAAAGTAATTTAAAAATTGTTTTAGAAGTTTTATTTTGCTAGGACGCTACTCCTATGGCTGGAGATGCTACTTGGGACTCGAAAGAAGGTCACGGAGCATTGTATTCGTTTTGAGTTTCTTCCGGAGAGATACCAGCTCTCGATGATTACCTACGCACTAAGCAGGCTTAGTCCTAGAATACACTAGCTTCATGCTAGTGTATGTGTTTCCATAAACCACTATTTTACTCTCTCTCTCACTATAGTATTTATAAAAATGAAAGTGTTATTGCTAACGATTTACACTACTTACTGTAGAAAGGAGGATTTTAATTTTTATCAAAGGCTTGAACTGACACCATGTCTCTCTCCATACTCATCATTTTTCTCTTTATCGATTTCTTTTAAATCTTAGGAAAGATTATTTGCAGGAACCAACTACTCTCTATGCCTGCGAAATTAAGAGAGAACGAAAAAACTCGTTTTGATGTATTATTTCTGAATGACAAAGAGGCAAAGGAATCAAATGTTGTAAATTGCGTGACTTTTTTTATGGAAAAGTTGGTTGAGTAAAATATTCTTTGTTTTCCTCGCCCACAGTTCTTTTGACTGCTCAGCGAATTGAACTTTTAATACAAGCTTCAGATTTCCCTAACAATCCATTTCTCGTTCTTTGAAATCCTGCAGTCAGAATAGATCTCGCAATACAGGAAACGCCTATTGAAATTCTTCTTTCATTAATGCAGAAGCAAAAATGTGAACAATGACATTTGTGAGGGGAATTTTGACACCAAAATAATCTGTTCCTTTTCTGACAAAGGTAGGTCTTCCACGCTGAATAAAACATAACTGTTTTAAAATTATACCTGGATCAAAAAAAGGGTAAATGTCTGAAAACTTGAAGTTTAATCAAAAGCGCCGCGTGCTGGGGAGCATAAAACGGATTTTCCGGATTCCTTCTTAGTGTTTTAGGGTGTAAAAACGCAGTCAGTACAGCTGCTGTTCCTACTAACTACATTTGATATCTCAGCAAAACTTCTCCCCTCAGAATTCCTATTTAAGATGAGAATTTCTGAGAAGATTTAGTATAGATCATTTTTTGCCCTGTAGACCCTGGGTATATGCATTGGCTTTTTCCATAAGACTTCCATAACGTCATTTCGACTATGCGTTCATGCCTGAAGATTGTGATCGGTATCAAGTATAAAAATGCCTTTTTAATCGCACTGAAGGGCATGTAGTGGCTAAGACCACAGGTTTCAGAGATTGAGAGTGGTGCGTTCACATCACACACTTCTGTCCCTTAATGCCAGGGCACTTCAGGAAATGATTTCACCTCACCATGGCGAGTGATTTCCTCAATGGTAATAAAGGGACAGTATAACCGACATTCCTTGTTAAATGATTATGAAGTGAAAAGTAGACAATACATTCAAAGTGTGTCGGAAAAAGCACGGCGCTTGGAATTTCGTTCGTAACAGTCATCCATGACGGGAGCAAGAGCAGTGCTTGTATCCATGGCACCCATTGTGTGAGGTTGTCAAATGCCATGATTCCGAGCCCGGCGCCAAAGATTAAAGGGGAGTGGGGACTGCTGCGTCTCGCTGCACAAGTGCCCAGAGAGCTTCAGGCTGCATGCCACTCTAAGATTCTTTTAAGGAAAAAAAGAGGTATTTAAACATTTTTCCGAACATTCACAAAGAAGGCGTTTTCTCCAAAAAAGAAGTATAAAGTAATTTAAAAATTGTTTTAGAAGTTTTATTTTGCTAGGACGCTACTCCTATGGCTGGAGATGCTACTTGGGACTCGAAAGAAGGTCACGGAGCAGTGTATTCGTTTTGAGTTTCTTCCGGAGAGATACCAGCTCTCGATGATTACCTACGCACTAAGCAGGCTTAGTCCTAGAATACACTAGCTTCATGCTAGTGTATGTGTTTCCATAAACCACTATTTTACTCTCTCTCTCACTATAGTATTTATAAAAATGAAAGTGTTATTGCTAACGATTTACACTACTTACTGTAGAAAGGAGGATTTTAATTTTTATCAAAGGCTTGAACTGACACCATGTCTCTCTCCATACTCATCATTTTTCTCTTTATCGATTTCTTTTAAGTCTTAGGAAAGATTATTTGCAGGAACCAACTACTCTCTATGCCTGCGAAATTAAGAGAGAACGAAAAAACTCGTTTTGATGTATTATTTCTGAATGACAAAGAGGCAAAGGAATCAAATGTTGTAAATTGCGTGACTTTTTTTATGGAAAAGTTGGTTGAGTAAAATATTCTTTGTTTTCCTCGCCCACAGTTCTTTTGACTGCTCAGCGAATTGAACTTTTAATACAAGCTTCAGATTTCCCTAACAATCCATTTCTCGTTCTTTGAAATCCTGCAGTCAGAATAGATCTCGCAATACAGGAAACGCCTATTGAA
>NW_026644758.1:0-118752 GCF_030020395.1 Manis pentadactyla
TGCCCATATCAGAAGGATATCAGTATGCCATGACTTGTGTGGATACAGCTACTGGACTATTGGTTGCTTTTCCTGCACATCATGCAGATCAGCAAACCGCCAAGAGGGCCTAAAACGTCTCGTTGCAGCCTATGGCCAGCTGCAGGTGATTGAGAGCGATCAAGGCACCCACTTTACTGGACATGCATTACAAGGAAGGGTGCAACAATTAGGAATAAAGTGGAAATTTCATGTACCATATAACCCTACTGGGGTAGGCATGATAGAGAGGTACAACAGTTTGTTGAAATATGGCCTGAAGTCAGATGCCAATAGTTTATGGACTGGTCACTTCACCTATGGGCAGTGCTATGGTGTTTGAATGAAAAACCATGTAAAGGAGCTTTGAGCCCTGTGGGTATGCTAACACACCTTGCTGCCTCTCCTATACACTGTATGTACAAACCAAAGAAGAGTTATTGAAGCCAGGATATGGCCAGCAGAGCAGCATCCTGCTGCCAGCCCCTACTGCATTAAACCCTGGAGATACTGTTGAATGGACGTGGCCCTGGACATTTTGACACATGCACTGATGTTGGCTGGCCCTTCTGGCACCTTGGGGAAAAGGCCTATAAGCTGGCCTCGTGTGTATTCCTGAATTAACAGCAGCATGGCCCCCAAAGATCACAGTTATTTTCTTCTACAGTCCTTGTGGCCTGGATGCACCCCCTGGCTGTAGCTGCCACATGATGGCTGGAATGGACGAGCTTTGAACGTAATCTGCATAGGACTTTGAACCTATCTGAATGTTCCAGTTTAAGGATTATCATAATTTTATTGCTGTTGCTATTGTACGTATTTTCTTCTACAGTCCTTGTGGCCTTGATGTGTCCCCTGGCTGCAGCTGCTGCATGATGGCTGAAATGGATGAGCTTTGGACTTAATCTGCATAGGACTTTGAACCTAGCTGAATCCTCTGGCTTGAGGATTACCATGATTTTATTGCTGTTGCTACTGTATGTCATTAGTCTGCTCACAATGCTCCAGTTTTCTGGCCAGGGATATTTCGCCCAGAGGGAATGAGTAAATTTTAAGGTGAGATTTCTGGAGGGATTGCCTGTGGGTAAAATTGTAATATTTCCAGAATATCTCACCTGGCTTTAGTGCAAATGCATATCACCAGGTGTTCCTCAGGGGTGGAGACTAGAATGGCTTTAGTGCACTGCATATCACCAGGTGATCCTCAGGGGTGGAGACAGCAGTCCATCTCCATATCAGTGGATAATTACCTGGGCGACCGAGGGCTTATCTGAATCTGAGAGGTTAGGGGAAAGGCTGGTTTGCTTCTGCCAGAGCAGGAAAGAGAGATGGCCCCAGACTCCAGTTTGTAAGCAATAAATGGTTTAAACTTTATTTCTACCTTTGACTGATTTCAGTTTTAGAGGTATTTTACCCTGGGCTTTCCTTCCCCCTGGAGTTACACCAGGGGTTACAAACTCAAATGCTTACAAGGACCTGACAGGTAGCAGAAGTGAACAAAAGGGGTCAGAGGAGACTGTGATAACCCAGTGATCACATGCCTACTCAAAAGGAGCACCTGCACCCAGACCACTGTTGCCATGTGGAAAGAGTGACCAGTGCAGCCAACTGCCTGACCTTTACAAAGACCAAAATCCTATTTTTAAGTGATATTTCCCAATTTTAAAAACATTGTGAGAGTAAGTGAAACACTTCTAGAGGCTGTATCTGGTATTTGAGCCACCAGTTCTAGCAACCTCCACTAGGTCTGAAGGCACTGATGATAGAACAAGAATATTTTGAGATGTAAGGCAGTACAACAGTAAGCAGTCTGAGGAGTGTTTTAGAGACTGGGGTGCTAGCAGATATGAAGGGGAAGATTGAAGATTCTGTAGAGGGAGGCCCAAGGAGGGGGTGAAGCTATGATATCCTGTAGCTCCAGGCTGTAGGGGATTCCTAGCTCTGGGCAAGTTCACTCTGAATTCAATGAGAATAAATAACAAGAGGGGAACATTGAAGGAGTGTAACTCTGGGGGAAAATATGTTCCCAGCCCAGGGCAAATAACCTTTGAAGCCAAAATCAGTCAAAGGGAGAAATAAAGTGGGAGAACCTGTTTATTATTTGCAAGCAGTTGTCCACTTCTGCTCGCCTGTGTATCTCAGCACCCAGCTGCAAAAGGGGCCCCACCAAACCTCTCTTGTCCAGATATGCCCTCTCTGCCCCAGCCCTTGTAATCAGCTATTGATATGGAGATGGACTACTTCTCTCCACCCCTTGGAATCACCTATCAAAAATGGAGATGCACTAAGGCCAGGTGAAAGATTCTGGAAATATTGCAATTTTACCCACAGAAAGGTTTACACCAAGCTTTAGTCTCACTGTGGCAGGTCAAGTGCTAGAGTCACATCTGCATCCAGCAAGTCTATCTCTGTGTCTGCTTCTGCTCCAGCCTCATCTTCACTCCAGTGTCTGCTCTCCTGCAAGCACTGGGCAGAGCTCTTTATTTGGTGAAATGACACCAAATATCAGACATTTCCTCTCTTCCCTTCCATTATTTGCCAAGAGAGGATTCTTCAAACATCTGAAAGATCTTGGATTCTGGAGTTGAAGCTGCTCCATAGGAAGGTGGTTCCCTTAACCAGTAGCCAATGCCCTGTGGAGGTAATAGGTAGTCATAAAAAATGTGTGTATGTGTTATAGTCCATATTATTAACATTCTGGGGGCAGAAACTGTGGACTTATTGTGATGCATAATAACAACTTGTCTTCACTTAATTTGAGACATGGGACAAGTCTCTTTTCCAGTATTATATAGACACACATAACAAAAGACTAAACCAGCTGCCTTATAAATGCTAAGGCCTTAGGAACAAAATTTACTGTGGCACATTCTCCTCATTCAGTGCAGATGTGCAGCCTATCTCTTTGGGAGGAAGAGGGATACCTTTAATAAATCTTGCTTAACACCATAGACAAAGTCATGGTCTATTTGTGGTGGTGGTGGAGGTGCACCACTCCATTCCCAGGGAGAACCTCCTGAGAGGGGCACTGTTAGCTGACAGCTTCAGGTGCCACACCTCTGGTTCCACCCCATGGCATTTGCACCAAGGCTATGGTCTTCCCAGACAGCTCTCAGCCAGTGATCGAGGTGGGGGTAATAGCAGAGGGCCATTCCTGCCTGGTCTAGGACTCCTCTAATGGACCATGTGTGTCCATTGCCAAACACAGGCAAACTGGCAATGCAGTAGGCCAATTACATCATTGAGTAGATTAGGGTCAGGTGAGGATGCTAGCCATAGGAACTTCCATTTTCCCTACAAATCCTTAGGGAGATAAGATACTTTTTCCTTTCAGATGAGAGGGATGGAGAGAGTGAGAAACAGAAATGTTAAATGTTGGGAATGATCGTTGAGGTACATGAAGGAAGATTAAGAAGTCTAAACTTGATGTAATAAATGAACTCTAAGAAATAGATGCTGAGAAAAAAATAAAAAATAAATAGATGCTGAGATTGCCTGCTGAGGAGGAGGGAAGTGAAGACTGTACGTGGGCCATGGGAGGGTGGGGAGTGTTTCTAACACTCCCAGAGTCAGGATTCAGGATTCAGCAAATGACAAATCAAAGACCTAGTTGAGATTGATAGCATACATCCATAGGGATTTTCCATTTAACCAGTACTTTTTAAGTGGCTTCTGCGTTCTGGGCATGGCCTGGGGATTTTCAGTCAAGTTAAGGAGATAGATGAAGAAATAAGTAATTACCACAAGGCTGTAAGTGTCATAAAAGGGGTATAAACAGGGTGCTATTGGGGAAAGAAGAAATACATCCTGGAAGTTGTGCTGAGGAGGGGGCGTTTAAGTTTGAAAGATAAATTATAGTTGCTATGAAGACAATGAGGAAAACCAGAATGGAAAATACAGGCAACACTTCAGAGGAAAAACCAAACATGGTGCATTCAAAGAATTTCATGTAATATCATGTGTCCAAAATGGAGTGCTCTTTGCAGAGTGGAAGATCAAAGTGAAGAGTTAATACGAAGAGGAATGGAATGGTCATGGAACTTGGACTTGCCCTATACACAAAGAAATGCCATAAAAGGATTCCAGACAGAGTGATATCATCAGTTTGTTTGTTAGGAAAGCACACTGGCTAGAAGCAAGACCAAGAAGGAAGCCAATTTTAATGTGCAATAATGTACTCAGCCATAGAGGATACATCTTGATTGATTTAAATTAATGGCCATCTTTATTTACCCACCGATTGATCTAGGAGAGGGTCATGCAAACCACTTTAGATTAATAGGGTATAAAAGTATGTCTGCAAAGGGCCTCTGGGAAAGAGTTCTTTGATAAAGAAGTGTTTACCTTAAAAATAAAAGTTATTTTTGCTAGCAAAAATGGGTTTATTTGGGAATGGCAGAAAATTGCAATCTAGGACATGCAAGCTACAGTAGAACAATAGGTGTGTTGGGAGAACAGAGGGAAGGAAACTCTTTTATAGAGGAAAATGGCTGAGTTAGGATGCCTGTTTTCAAGCAAAAAGGCCATTGAAGTAAACAAAGTCCACAGCTTCTCATTGGCTGAGTAGTACAGTCTCTCACGGGCTGAGCTATCGCTCGGCAGAAGGTAGCTGCCTTCTTCCTGCTGGGTGGTGAAGTAGCTGAAGCAACACGGCCCCCATCTCTTCTTGTGGGAGCTGAGATTTGCGAGGAGTATGGGACATGAGAACTTCTCCTGCAGACTTCCTGATGCCATGTACATGATGTTTACCTTAATTAATTTTCACAGAAATGCTTGGGGAGAAAGCTTCTTTTGTCCCTTTCCTTCCTCTCTTTATGGAACTTGCTCATTAACATGTAATATTTGGAGCTACAGCAATCATTTTGAGATTAGGAGGCAGTAAGTCTAAGAATGAAAGCCAATTAAGTTGAAGATGGCAGAGCAGAAGAAAGATGGGTACTTGGTGTTAGATGAGGTCATCAAGAGGACATAACTGCCAGTTGACCTTAAAACTGTCCCTGGGGAAATCAGAAGCTCTTAGCACCCTTCCTGTCCTTGGAATGTACATTCTGCTCACCATTCTCATAGTTGGAGCCTTTTCAATGATACAACCTGGAGAAAGCAATCTGTTGTTGTGACCATCTAGGCTGTGTATGCAACTGAATCCAGTTAAGGCCTTTATATAAACTTTTAAGATTTGGGTGGTCAGGTATAGAGATCTCCTAGACTTTCTGTCACCCAAGACCAGCCTCCTATGGAAGTTCCCTTGCTTATTAAAAGCAGTAGTTGGTGACACTGTTTTGTTTCCAGAACTATTCTGGGATGGCCTGCCTTGAAGTTACCAAGTCAATAATGAGTGCCCTTATGCTTTAAATCGTGATTAGTTGGATTTTTTGTTAATTGCCACATTGACCTATATGTGGCTTCCATAGTAGAAAGTTTCAGGGGCAAGACATCCTCAACTGCTACAAATAGTCATAGATAGTCCTATTTCTGTATTCCTACTTATCTTCTACATCTTTCACTAGTCTTTACCTTTCCCTTTCACATGTCTTACCAAGATTAGACAAAGCTTTCTTTCTCATCCATGTTCTCTTCTTTGTAGCTTTCCTTGATCTCTCCTAAACAGAATTCATTTCTCTCATTTAAAGTCCTACTGTCTTTGTATTTATTATATTAAATTATAGTTAATTAAGAGGCCAGGGGTCTTATTTTCTTGATCTGTGTGCCCCTGGAACAAATAAGAGATGCTCAAAAAGTGTGTTCTGAATGGAATTTTGAGATGGGGGCCTGAATAACAATAAAAATAATATTGACCTATTTTATATGTTTATCCAGATTTGCCTCACTGGCCTCCAAGTTGCTCATTAAAGGGTGAAGCCTGGTGGTATTTACCTCCCTGGTGTGAGGGCCATCTTAGGCATGGCCTCCACTGCACCCACACAGTGAGAGCTGCAGTGGGACCATGAGTCTCAAGCCAGCTCAACTTGCTGCAGGGAGTTTTGGACTCCTCCCACCACTTCCAGACTCAGAGGCAGCACTGTGCCTCATTCGGGGCTTCTCCAGAGGCTGCCTGGAGGGATCTTGGTTTACACATTTCAGGAATGCAGGGAAATTATTACCCTGGGAACTCCACTTTGAACAAAGAAAGACAGTAGGTGAAAAGGAGCCAGCACAAACTCTTTTCCCTTCCTCTTTGATGGGCCTCCCTGAGCACCATGATTCCCTAGGGTTTGACCAAGCAATTCACTATGTTTTTTCATGAAGCTGCAGTCAGTTCCCTAATGTACCACTTTGTACCTGCTATTTCTCCATCCCTGATTGACTTGCTTTTTACTCATTCCTGGGGCTCTGGATTTGTATTCCCCTCTTTCCAACTACATTAGCATATACCCTTGCCTCAACCATCATTTTACAAACTAGGGCAAAGATTCTATTATTTGTAATCAGTTTTCTAATTGCATATTTGTGGATGCCACTTCAGTTTAAATTCTCTTTCAAATATAGGCAGCCATCCAAAACAACACAGGATTTTTAAAAACACTTTTTGTTTAAGTAAACCATTACCATGAGGGAATTTTCTTTACATCAGTCTGCCCGTTTTTAAACATTCTTAAAGTAGGTGAAATGAGGTCTCAAGGACAATAAATTAACTCCTAGGATAAGCAAATATTTAATTGTCCTGGATTTTAAACACTGAGTTTTCATTTTGAATTTAATAATGACTCCTTTAAAGTGATATTATTTCTCAAGGCATCAAGCCTGTGTTGACGAGTTTCTTCAAAGAAAGTTGGAAGAATAATTGAAAGATACATAATTATTCTTCACTTGATGCTTGGTTATCTTACTGTCATCTAATACCAATAAAAGCTACAACAAGTGATCAGAGTTTCTGAGTCATTTTCGTTTGACAGATGTGGAACACTACATTATTTTTTATTCTGTTTATCACAGACATCTTTTCAATATAGTTAAATTTGTTCTAAATTGACTATATGTAGGAGTTATATATAATTAATAGAAATGTGTTCAGGAGCAAAAATGAGGCTTCAGTCTCAGTGGCAGCATAATCATCTTGAATTTATGAATGCCTCTGCCTGGGATCATTAACCAAGATGAAGGAAAAACATAATTTACAATAAAGATATTAGCCTACATAAAAATCTTATCTGAAATAAGAAACAAGGTCTGAAAATTTTAGCTTATTGCTAAACTACACAGAACAGAAACACTTAGGCAAAGGAATGAAGAATAAATATTGGGTCTGCTCTGGGAAGGCCAGCAGGGAAGTCATACAAATTGAAAGGGACAAATCAAGAAAAAAATGGATTACAAAAAACTTGGCAAAGATGTTGTGATCATTGGAATTTCAAAGTATTTAACCATACTTTCTTGAGAATAGGAAAATCTTCAGAATTCTCCCAAAATGAGAATGGAAAATAATAACATTCATGCTGAAATACCTACATGTCAAACACAATCAACTCTCAACCATCCTACTAATAACTGGGTGAGGTATAGTGGGCTCAAAGTCAACAGGAAATGTTTGTTAAATGCTAACCGTGACAATTTTATCTAGAGACCACTGCCATGTTCCTGCAACTATGTTCCCTGATCAAACTGGAAATTATCAGCATCACTAGGAACTGCTTTATAGTTGAGTTTGCCTAATCATGAGGCCCTCTGGGGAAGAAAATAATAACAAGTAGGGAAGGAATGGAAATGAGGTAAGATGGTTATAAGCAAGGAGAATTTTAAGAAGACAGCTACTCAAATGATGCCCCAAGAACAAGAGGAATAACTTTGGAATTACTTAGAAGCAGTTACTGTTCTTCTAAAGAGCAGTTTCAGAGACTCCAACTTCTGGCCATAATGGAATAATTGGAACTGAAATAAACCTTGAACAACTAGAAAACTGGACTAAATATACGAAACTACTGTTTTCAGACTTTGGACTGCAGGTAGTGTGGGGCTGTGATGCCTGAGAGAAGGTAGCCCTAAGATCACCCTGGCTTTCTGCCTAGCACACATGCCTGGCCATGGAGCAGGGAAGAAGTTCCCATGGTAAACACAATGATCTCATTAGGGTGAAATGATGAAGTGCAGAGTTCAGGAGGGCTGAAGCTGCTAGAAGTTGTAGGGCAGAGTTGCACAGAGAAGAAAGCAACCTAAAGGAAGAATTCCAGAAATCTGTATTTGCTCATTTTAAGTTAAATACAGTAAAACACCAAACTTTGGGTAAAGAGATGTTGGGGAGCTGTGAGTGTACACACAGCTGGGGTTGCT
This sequence comes from Manis pentadactyla, assembly GCF_030020395.1. Classification (NCBI taxonomy): domain Eukaryota; kingdom Metazoa; phylum Chordata; class Mammalia; order Pholidota; family Manidae; genus Manis; species Manis pentadactyla. The sequence goes on from NW_026644758.1 coordinate 8,284, forward strand.
CAGGTTCTGACTAGCCAAAGAGGAGTGTCACCATTGATCAGTAAATTTGAAGTTTATCACTTTAAAGGAGTCATTATTGATCAGTAGAAGCTCCACTGATACAACAGAGACCCTGGAAAGGCCATAATTTAATAGTGTTACTAAACTATTGTTGAAATAAAAGCTACTTTATGTCTCCTCTAAAAAGGCTTAAAAACAAGCTCCAAAGGATCTAGTACCTTTACTTTCCTGTGCAAATAAAAACACAACTGTCTTTAAAGGAAGACAACAAAATCCAGACACTCAAACATGTAAAATCCACAATGTACAGCATCCAATAAAGAATTACTAAACATGCCAGATGGCAGGAATTTGTGACCTATAACCAGAAAAAAGGATTACTCAAAGGAAACCAACCCAGAAATGATAGAGATGGATGGAATAGTAGACAAGAGTGTTAAAGCACTTATTATAACTATGTTTGACTATTTAAATGAAAACATGAACAAAGTGAGGAGAGAAGTAGAAGACATTTTTTAAAAAGTGAAATTTCAACAGAATAGTGGAGAGGTAGACCAGACAAAAAAGGGAAGGAATGAGGAGAACAAAATGAAGGTTGTGGGCAAAGACTGTTTTTTCAAGAAGAATCGCTACAAAGACAGAAAGGGACAGAAAAATCCAGCAAATGCTGGGATTGTTGTTAATCCTAGAGAAAAAAAAGAGAGAAGCCAACAGTGAAAGCAAGGGAGAAGGAGGCATTTGAGAAAGAAGATGTAATTAGTAGAAAGAAGAAATTAGTGAGGTCAATTGTCCTAGGAAGCTTTAAGAGAGAAAACTTTGATCTCTAAAGAGAAAAGGAATGATTTTTTCCTTGAGACAATGGAAAGAAGTTAAATATAAAATAGAGACAGAAAATTCAAGGAAATTAAACAAGACCAGGATAATTAATGAAGTTTTAGTAAACAGGAGGCAAAATAATTTTCTGAGTAGCTTCAGGATTAGGAAATCCAATGAGTGAAGAAATAAGAAGAGGGATCCCAAATCTGTGACTGTGAGAAACAAGCCCCAGAGAAAAAGTAAGAGATGAATAAAAGGATTGCAAAGATGCCCCATTTCCTCAAACACTGAATTTATTGGATGCCAGAATTAGTAAAAAGGAAATCATAAAATGCACATGAGGAGAGATTTGAGTTTAAATGTTAAGAGGAAAATGATTTCCTTTTTTATTTTAGTATATTAAACCCTGGGAGATAACGGTGTTTTAGGGGCTTGGAGTTGTGAAGAAACTATGACCTGGGAAAAAAGAAGGAAAACAAGAGATGTGAAAAACTTTGGATGAGTTAGACAAGAGTAAAATGGCCATAATCTTCAGACCACTAAATTTTTATTTTGCAGGTACATTTGTAAACTTGGAAAATAAACCTATGCATAAATGACATTGGCTTGTAATAAAAACTACAAAGTCAGTTACTTTTGTGTGTTGCTTGGTGATATGAAATGGCCAGGCTGGAAGTCAGAAGACATGTGTCTGGTCTCTGACACTGACCATCTTGATAGGCTAGTCATCTCATCTCTCTGAGTCTGTTTCTGGATCTGTAAAGTGGGCAAAATACCAATATCCCTTTTCCGGATGGATTTGCACAAATCAAATGAGAGTATACATGAAAACTTTGTATGCTGCTAAATGCTATAAAGCACAAGATATGTGTAGACCTTTTTTAGACGGTTATCTACCCATCTCACAATGATTCATCTCTCTGAGAGCTGCCTTCCCAATGCCCAGTTGTTTTGACTCTAACACCCCACCCACCTACGCACAACTGATGGGACCAGGATTGAACACCTAATCCTAGATGAGCCAGATTCTCTCTCCTGAGAATTTACAACTGGGACCATGACTATTCAATTTGAACCTGTCATTTGAACAGAAATGTAAACTCTAGAGCAGTGGGTTGGCCATCTGCTGCCTGCCAAGAACATGGAGATGCAAAGAAGGCCAGTCTAGAGAATGAATGAAACTGAAAGGCAGGAGAAAACTGCAAGGAGAGGAAGAGAGGAGGGCTGATACTTCTGATAAGTTCCCCCTGAGGCTGACTGCTTTACTGCCCTGGGATTCTTAAAACACTCCTCTGTCCTGTAAATTAAATTCTTTTTTTTCTTTTTCTTTTAACATATTACACCTCAAGTATTTTTTTGCAATTTTCAACTGAAAAGTCTTAACTAAAGCAATGTAGTGGGTTGACTAGTTCCCCCCCCAAAAAATCATGTTTACCCAGAACTCAGATCATGACTTTATTAGGAAATAGGATCTTTGCAGATATAAGTAGATAAGATGAGGTTATGCTCACTTGGAGTGGGTTTTAATCCAATGACTGATGCTCTTAGAAAGACAGAAGAGGACATAAGAAATACACACAGAGAAAAAGGCCACATGAAGATAAAAGTAGGCAGAAATTGGAATTATGTTCCCACAGGCCAAGGAATGCCCGAGGCCAGCAGAAGTTTGAAGAGACAAGGAAGGATTCTTCCCCAAAGCCTTCAGAGGGAGCGTGGCCTGCTGACACCTTGATTTTAGACTTTTGACCTCCAAAACAGTAAAAGAATAAATGTATGTTGTTTTAAGCCATCCAGTTTGTGGTACTTCATTACAGCAGGTCTAGAACTAATACAAGGAATATTAGAAGACAATTTACTTCAAAATTGCTGTTTTCAAGCTTTGTTGTCATGGAAAGGGTTAGACTCCAAGGAGAAACCCTTGAAGCTCTTGAGTGCTTTCTAGGCCCACAGCCCCCTTCTGAGAAATAGTGATTTATTCTGCAGAAAGCTGTTATATTTCTTGCCATGTGAAAGAGCCCTATTCCTCCAGCCACACGTGGTTGGAGCCCAAGTCCCCTGGGAATGGGCTACTCAGATGGAGGCCAAAATGGTTGGTGTCAAACTGCCTAATGGGGACACTGTATTGGATAGTAACAAGTCAACTCAGTCAGGAAGTACAAATACTATATAAACAAATAATAGGCAATATCCCAATCCATGCTAAGCCTTCGTTTCATTTCTCCACGAGCCCATAGGTATCCCCGTCTGGGAAGGCCTGTGACCAAGAATGGCTGCCAGGAGACAGAGGACATCCTGTACTGCTCCGTGAATTCTAGCAATAAACCCCCATTATCAGGGATAATCTGGGTATGCTTCTTGTTTCAACCTGTCCTGGTGTGCTCAGGATGTTATAACAACATACTATAGTCTAGGTGTTTTAAACAACAAAAATTTATTGCTCACAATTCTGGAGGCTGGGAAATGAAAATCAAGATGCCAGCCAATTCAGTTCCTGATGAGAGATCTCTTCCTGACCTGCAGATGGCCACCTAGTTGTGTCTTCACATGGCCTTTCCTTGGTAGGTGCATAGAGGGAAATCCCTCTCCCTCTCTCTTCCTCTTCTTATAAGGCCACCAATCCTATGATGTTAGGATCCCACCCTTATGACCTCATATAACCTAATCACCTCCTAAAATCCCTATCTCCAAATATAATCACATCCAAGGTTAGGGTTTCAACATCTGAGTGGAGGGTGTACACAATTTAGTTCACAGCAAACCTTAAAAAACCTAATATATGTTGCGCCCTCGGTACTCATGTATGAATATGATGATCACAGAGATTTAATATGCGTTTTGGGGCTGGTGGAGGAGGCAAATAAAACACTTGTCCTAGACTTTGCCACCACTTCTTCCTCCTTCACACCTGGTGGTGTGACATGAAGTCCCCAGCTCTCTGAGGTCTCCCACAATGTCTGCTGGGAAACTTGTTTCATGGGATTGGCTCAGCCATGCTGGAAGGCCAAATGTATGCTGGGAGCATGAGTACAGGGTCACATTAATTTTTCTTCTTAGCATCTTGATAGACTCTTTTCACCAAACAGCTGGCTCATCTATTATTCCAATGCAGGAGTCACACTGAGAGACAATATTGGATCATTTCTGTCTGGCAAGACACAAAGTGCTTCTGACTACATAAATGAGGGCACACAACACACACACACATATGTATGTGCCTAAACACACATAACCATTTGTGAATATGTATTTATACTATGTGTTCACACTTCCTTTGTGTCAGATGTTGTTCTAACTCACCTATGTATTAATTCATTTCAACCTTGCAACAATCTCATGAGCCAGGTAATATTATTATGCTCATTTAACAGTCCAGAAAATCAAGGCACAGAGAACACTAGCTCAAGCTCATATATCTAGGAAGTGTTAACATTGAGGCTTGACCCACACAATCTGGCTTCAGAGTTCGTGCCCTGAACTATTATACTTCCGTATAATATACGACAGTAGTCCCATCTATGAGAAACTGCTAGTGCTGTTAGCAAGGGATGAGTAAGAGGCATAAATAGGAAGATTGGAATCAGAAAATTATTATGGGAAATACACTCTTTGGGGTGAAACATTTCTCTGACTGCTAGTCTCTGTAGACTTTGATGGTCATATAGTGACTGACAGTCCCAGAGGTAAAGACGACTTGCCTTGGAAGAAAACTGTCTCAGTGTATGGATCCATGTGTTAACTTTATCTGTTGCCTGATAGTGGGCAAGCCATCTGAAATGTGTGGGAAGAGATGTGAAGTCTTTCTCATTACATTCCGTGTGTCCTGCGAAGAGAGCTGGTAGCTCTGAGGTTTTGTCCCCAGGGCAGAAAGGGAAAGATTGTGCCCCTTCTCATGGCTCTGACTAATCAAGTGCCCCTGTGTGCTCCAACAAGAGCTTCTTCTTAGTTGGATGAATGGATGTGTAGAGAGGCAAGAGGCCAGGACTTATGGGCTCAAGCGCATGTAAGATTTATTGGAGCTGCTAGTTAGAACACTGCTCTTTTCGTGAACTGGACAAAAATGCTCTCACACCAAGCTTTCCCCAATAAAATAAATACCCTCAGATGTCTGTTGACCTAAGAGGATCTGCTTGTAGTCCATATAATGGCCAAACCACTCCGCAGGGAACTTGACAGACGAGTCATTTAGCTTTCAATTCAGGCTGAGAATTTGCACCAAAAAATAAGACTAATGCCTTTTAAAGTGAAATATAAATTCCTGTTTTCTTAATTTTTTATTCACTCATTCAACAAATATTTATTTATTGCCTATGATGTGGTAGGCACTGTCCTGATTGAAATACACCAGTAAGCAAAACAAAGATACATGGCCCTCATGGAATTTTTCCTCTAGTGTGGGGAGATAGATGATTGACAATAGGCATAATAAATAAATGATATGTGCAAGAAGGCGATCAGTGTAATAGAAAAAGAAGGAAGAGCAGAATAAGAGGGACTGAAAGGGTTGGGGGCTGGTTGCAATTTAAAATAGAATAGTTAATAGTCACCTTATCGAGAAGGTAACATTTGAGTAAAGACTTGAAGTAGTTGAAAAAAATCAGCCAAGTGGGCACCTGGGGAAAGAGCATACCAGGCAAAGGAAACAGAGGGCCGGAGTGTGTCTAGTATCCTTGAAGAATAGCACGAAGCCAGGGTGGCTAGAGCAGTCAGGGTTGGGGGGAGGGGGCAGCGGAAGATTGGAAGAGGTAGCACGGCCCCGCTCATGGGCAGGCTTGTCAGCCACTGTACAGACTTCTACATTTACACTGTAGGACTTCTCCCCTGAGTGAGAGGGGACTGTACTAGAGAGTTTTGAGCAAAGGAGTGACATAATCTCTCTCAGGTTATAACCAGATCACTTGCTGTGTTGTAAGTTGACTGGATGAGAGCAAGAGTGGAGGTGAGGGAACCAGATAGCATGCAATTTCAGTTATCAAGAAGAGAGATGTTGTAGGTATGGACCGGTTGTAACAGTGGAGGGGGTGAGAGGTAGGCAGGTTTTGGGTAGAATGTAAGAAAGGGGGAAAAAAAAGATGAATCAGATGGCTGTAACCATCAAGATGGAGAAGGCTGCTGGTGGGAAAAGTTGTTGGTTATATAGTCTGGAGGTCAGAGAAAATGTCTGGTCTGGAGATGCAAATGTGGGATTGTTGGCATACTGATGATATTTAAAGACAAAGGGTAGATGAGATCACCAAGGACGGGAGTTTGGATAGAAACAAGGCCCAAGGATTGAACCTTCAAGCACTCCAACATTAAGGAGTGAGGAGAAAGAGGATTCAGCAAAGGAGATCAAGACAGAGTTATCACGTAGGGAAAACCTAAATGGTGAATTCTGGAAACCAAGTGAAGCAAGGATGTCAAGTACTAGAAATTTATTGTCTTACGGTTTTGGAAGCGAGAAGAAGGAAATCAAGATGTTGGCATTATTTGTTCCTTTTGGAGGCTGAGAGAGCATCTGTCCCATGCCTCTCTCCTAGCACCTGCAGCTTGCTGCCCGTCTTTGACATTTCTTAACTTGTGGATGCCTCACCCTGATCTCTTGCCTGCACCTTCACCTGGTGTTTTCTCTATGTGCTTGCGTGTACCTAATTTTTACAAGGACACCAATCAAATTGGATTTGAGGCTCACCCTATGACAGGATGACCGATCTTAACTAATCACATCTGTAAAGACCGTATTTCCAAATAAGGTCACGTTCTGAGATTTTTGACATATGAATTGGGGGTGGGGAACACAATATAACAGGGTTCTAATGTCACATTTATTGAGTGTCAGCCTTAATGGCAATAGATTAGGCAATTGTTAACCAGGTAGGATTGACAATCAATGGGATTTGAAAAGGTCTTCCTTGTGCATCCCTTTAATGCCTGCCAAACCTGTCATTCGAATTTATTATCAGATGTGATTGTTTAGACCTGTTTTAGAAAGCAGATCCTTGAAGAGTAAGAAGTAATGACTGGCAAAGAGAGGAGTGAAGGATTTGAGGGGGCAGAGGAGTGAGGGTTGTGCTCCTAACGCGGCAACCATGTGTTTTGAATATGTATTTCTTTACAATATAAAAGCAGCTTCCCCAGGCATCACCCCCTGAGATTCTGTTCCTGTAGACGTGGAGCCCAAGAATCTGCATTTTAGCATGATTTAAGGTGATTTGGATGCCACACACTGACAAAGATTTCCATAAAGCGCCACTGGTTGTGGTGTGGGGAAATGGAAGCAACAAGATACTGGGGTGGAGCCAGACTGAGGCTTGCCATCCAGAGAGAGTGGACAGAACCATAGAACTCCTGAGGCCAGAGCTACAAAGGCCAGAAGAGACCACCGGGACCACCTCCTCATTTCCAGATGAGGAAATAGAGCCCAGAGATGGTGAAGCCAGGGCACTGTGAGCACTGAAGAGCAGAGACAGAAACAAAAAACGGGACTTAAATATAATAAGAGGATTACAATGGATAAAATGGAAAGGGAGAAGAGAAATGTGAGGCGCTGTCCCTGAAGTCAGTGTCTAGACTAGATAATGTCTTCTTTCTCTTTACCAGGTCACAGAAGTTGTCGTGCTTCAGAGTGGGCTACTGCTGTGTTTCTGTGTACTGCTGTACACTCTGTACCTACTGGAAATGATAAGCATCTGGTCCGCACTGAGGCCTGACTGTGTGTCTAAAGGTGGTAAATGTGAAATAAACTTAATAAACCAGATAATAAACACCCTGGTCTCAACTCTGTAAAAACACACATGTGCATACTGACAAAGACTAGCCGCTAACAAAAAGTAATAAAATGTTTGGTATCGTACGTGAGTCAGATCTTCTGTTTAAGTGCGACACAAAAATTTAAATGGAGAAAATAATGCCTTTGGAATTTTCTTCTGCGGGCATTCATACAGGGCTTTATAATGTGAAGAGAAAAACCAGACATGGAACTTAAAACCTAAGACCTCAGTACAACCAGGAGGTCTAAGGACGCGGTGACAATCTCATGTTGGGATGTCTGTGTTTGAGGCAGTTCACGTCAGACTGCGGGCGGAGCGCGGCAGCCTCCGGCGGGCGGCCTGACGCAGTGCGTCCGACCCCGCACACACCTGCTCGGGGTTACATCAGCCACGGCGGTGGCAGCGGCTCAAGGCCGGTGAGAAGCCACAGAGCAGGGAAAGAACCACCCTTATTAACTGAGAGAAAAACTGGTCGGACTCGATCAAGCAGAACATTAGAGTGTGATGTCAACCTACTCTTGGGTACAGTTTCAAAGAGGCTCCAGGAACAGTTCCTGGAGTTCTCTTTCCTGGTGGTTGACTTTTCTGAGGCACGAGAGCACCGCACGGAAGGCTTGTTGTGAATGCACGCAAATGGCCAAAATACCTGAACGTCAGTCTCTCTTCATGTGTTCATTAGGTATCTTCCTAGTTCTCTTTCAAGGTTCTTCCCTGGACCCTAAACCTTAACGCTAGTGCTTTGTGTGCCTTTCAGTAAGCAGTATTACCATTCATTGAGTCCTGTAGGTTTATTGTTTCACTGTGTACAGATGAGGAGTAGCTGATGGTCTGGAAAAATGTTGCCCTCCTAGGTTCTCTGTGTTTGTAAACTTGGATCCTCAATGTTGGTTTAGCTTGGCTTGGTCAGGCCCTAAGAAAAACTGGCTTATGCATCCCAAACTCATGTGAGTCTGATTCGTATCAGAAAATTGATTTAGTCATTTACAATGAGAAACACAGCAGCAAGTGGCGCAATGCTTATGTTGGGCTCTCTGAGGTTTCTCTTCCCACAAAGGAAACCAAGAGAAGATGAGAAGTCTGTTCATGTGTGAGCTTAAGTTATTGGGACCAGGAGAGTGTCTGAGAGAGATGTATTTACAAACTGATCTGCCTAGAATTCCGTGATTCCCCTGCAATGTCTACTCTCTGAGGGCCCAACTCACGCTTTACCGGTTCTCTGAGCCTTCTGCCCAGGGGCTTAGGGAAAAATTAATCACCTGACCAGGCTACTATAACTTTTAAACCTCTGTTATAGCACCAGTCCCTTGTATTCTAGCAGCTCTTTGATGTACCTGTCTCCCCTGCTGTTTCAATAACTGGAACAAGGACTCCCTTACCCATTTTTGTTTCCTCAATGCCTAGCACATAATAAGTGCTCAGTGCAGGGTTGTTGAATGAATGAGTGAGTGAGTGAATGAAAGTAGTTCTTTCTCCATCTATCCTGATGACCTTTCTAAACTGGGTTCTTTTAAATGAATGTGGCTAGATACTAAGAATAATTGAGAGAGAGAGGGAGATTGAGGGAGAGAAAATCTTATTCCCTCACTGTAAGAGACTAATCCAAACCTTACACCATGGGGAACTCGTGAAAGCCAGTCTTAGGCAATATTCAATGTTTTAGGCTTTCATCCAGCTTCATCTGCTTATCCAATCCTTCTGTATTATTTCCTGGCCTAACCTAAGGCCATGGCTTATGTATACCTTAGCCTGCCTCTTTGTTTTAGTGAACAACTTGACATCTACACAAGCTTATTGATTTGGATTGTCCTAATTCACCTTCACCCATCTTCTCTGCTCTCTTCGTCTCTCTGCTAATCCCCAGGGTACTTTAGATCCTTACTTCTTAGAGGACCAGCAGCATCAACTTCATCTCTGAACTTGTTAGAAATGCAAAAACTCAGGCCTCAGAACTGTTGAATCAGAATCTGAATTCTAACAAGACCCTCAAGTGAGCTGTATGCACAATGAAGTTGGATAAGCTCTGACTTAAAGCTTTATGATGATCGTTGCTCCTGGATTCCCGGGTTTCCTTTCTATCTTGTCTCCTGGTATTCTCAAGACATTAACATCCATTGTGTTAGTTATTTATGTCTATGTGAAAAATCACCCCAACTTATTGGGTTAAAAAAGCAAATATTTATTATCTCACAGTTTCTGGGCAAGACTTATCTGGATCCTTTGGCCAAGAGTCTCACAAAGCTGCCATCAAGGTGTCAGCAGGGTTGCATCATCTAAGGCTTGGCTGGGGAGGGGCCATTCCAATCTCACTCATGCGATTGTTGGCAGGCCTCATGACTTCCTGGGCCGTTGACTAGGCCCTCCCTCAGTTCCTTGCCTTGTTGGTCTCTATGGGGCATCTCCCAGCACGGCAGCTGGCTTCATAGAGCAAACAAGTGGAAAAGCAGGAGAAGACAAGCAAGATGGAAGCCAGAGATTTTTTGTAAACTCATCTCAGAGGTGACAGCCTATTATTTTTGCCTTATTTCATTTATTAGAAGGAAGTCACAAGGTCCAGTCTACACTCCAGGGGAAGGGCTTATACCAAGGTGTGTAACAGGAAGTGGGGATCTTTGAGGGTTATCTTAGAGGCTGCCTACTAATTCCATCTTCATTTTCATGTAATAACTGGGCAGAACAGTTTCTACTTTAGTTGAAGATCTGTATGGCCATTCCTGGGAACTCAATACCACTTGGAACTTTATGTTCTCCAAACTTTCACCCTGTGTGCTTCCTGTTTTGACTACAACTTGTCATTCCCTCTACTTGCCTTACACCTTCACTCCAGTTACACCATCTTTCACAGCAAACATGACTTCCTATCCCTTTCAGCCCTTCTTGTTTTAGTCTATTATTAACACAATTCCTGTCATACTCAAAGCCCCATGCAGGGGGCCTCCTATGTGTGGCTAGTTAGGTATGGCCTTACTAAAAAACCTAGGAACACTCACACTCACTTGTTTGATCTGTGGGATTGTCACCTTTCCTTCCTCTACTTCAGGGGAAATCTAGCATTCTCTAGCTTTTTCTTCCATATCCAGGTTGATGAACATGCCCGAAGGGAATCATAAAATTGTGCTGATTGAGTTTGCTATAAATGGATGCTATCTAAGTTCATCTGCTTAACACCCTTCTTTCAGAATGCATCTCAACAGAATTTACCCAGCAGCATTTCCAGAACATTTTCATATTCCTCAAGTGCCCAAACCCACCTTCACTATTCTTGGTGAATACCCTTAGCCTTCTCCAGGGGAAGGCCCATTCCCCAGCCTGACTGTCTCTACTTTAGAATGCTCTCTTCACTCACTATTTTTTGTCCCTCTTGTCTGAGAGGAATAGGCAGTGATCTTCTTTTCTGGGCCTAAACTCTTCATGTGTCATTCCATCCCATCCCACTTTGACTTCGCTCCATCACTTCCTCGCTCTCTACTGCCTTCTTCCCTTCAGCTTACATACATATGTCTGCAGTAAAAGCAACCTTGACTCAGTGCCTCAAGATACTACTTCATTACTTTCTTTCTACTGCTTAGCTTATTTTTAATTTTGTTATAATTTTCAAATATACAGAAAAGTAGAATACCACAGTAGATACCAAAATATTTGCACCTAGTCATTGGTGAAATTGTTCATATTTGCTTCATCTTTCTTTTCCTGGAGTCTTCTTAATTAATTGTAGACATCATGCCCTTTGCCCCTAATTAGTTTAGGATGCATCTCTTAAAAAACAATATCATTATTACAATTAACAAAACAATAATAATGCCTTCATATCATGTGACAGACCATATTCAGATTTTCCCAGTGATCTCAAAAAATGAGTTCTACCACTGTTTTTTTAAAGCCAGGATTCAATTAAAGACCATGCATTGCTTAGATTGTCTGCGGCTTAATTCTCTTTTGATTTCAACAGTGCTCCCCTCCCTCTTTTTTATGTCATTGAACTGTTTTAGAGACTAGACCCATAGTCCCTAGTTAATGTGCTACCTTCTAGATTTGCCTGATTTTTTTTGGTGTCATTTAACATATTCACCTACCCCTGTATTTACTGTAAACTGGAGATGATATATAAAGGCTGATTTCAATTAAAGTTTCAAGTTAAACATTTTTGTCAGTGCTTTATATTGCCTCACATTTTAGGCACATTACCTCTGATTGTCCCACTTTTAGTGATGCTAACATTAATTACCGAGTTAAGGTGGCAACAGCCAGATCTCCCCACTAACTTACTTTTACTCACTTGCAACTAGCAAATACTTTGGCACTATGTAATGCTAAGAATTTTTAAGACTCTGATATTTCTTTCTCTTATCCCATTCTCTAATTCTTCTTCCCCCACTAGAATGAAATCGGGGGAAGTCAGCAGTGACCTCCTTATCATTCAAACCAAGAGGCTTTGGCTTTTAATGAAGATAGAACTGAAAGTGAAGATGGAAGTCCCTGCTCCTTCCCCTCCAAAAGCCAAAGCAAAGGTTTTGGAGGCCAAGAAGACTGTGCTGAAAGGCATCCACAGCTATGAAGACAGAGAAGATCTCAATGTCATCCATTTTCCAAAGACCCAGGATTCACTGCAGCTCAGAAAGCAGCCCACAATTCTCGGGGGAGCCCCCCTACGATTAACCAGCTTGACCTCTAGGCCATCGTGAGGGTCACCTGACCACTGAGTTGGCCAGGGGGAAGACAGAAGACAACAGTATTTGTTCACTGTGGATGTCAAGTCAGCAAGCACCAGATCAAACAGGCTGTGAAGGGGCTCTGTCACACTGATGTGGCCAAGGTCAACATCCTCATCAGGCTTGGTGGACAGAAGAAGGCATATGTTCCTGGTTCCTGATTATGATGTTTTCCCCCCATTTTTCAAGAAGTGTCCTACCTCAAACACTTCTTCCTCTAATTATTTACATCTTTATTGAATGTTTTTCTTTATCTGGCCCTAAATAGGGTCAGGATTTTATTCTTGGTCTTCAACTTTGTCTCTAGACTGCACTTTTAGTAGTCTTCTCTACTAACACTGCTCAATCAGATTGCTAAAAAAATCTACATCTTTAGCTTGACATTCTATAACTTGTTGACATTTCTACCTAGGGTCCCATCAGGTATAACTTAAACTCAATTGGCATAAAAGTGAAATCATCTTTCTTTGAACCTCCTTCCTTCCAATATAGGAGTTTTGATTAATTCAGTGTTCATGTTCACACTGTTATGCTCATGTAAATATTGTTCACTGCTGAGACATATAGTGTATTATGATCACATAGACTTTTATAGGAGAATTATGTTACTTACCTTGTTGTTTGATTTTGTTTTCTATGTATCATGATTAATCCTTTTCTTCTCCCCACAGCTGTAAAATTCCTCTCTGTTTAGTTAAATACATCAGGTCATCAATCAATTAGTTTCAGAGTTTTACCCCCCACCTTTAAAAAGCCCTGCTGGAGGCCCCATCCTCCTGTGACTGGCTGCTCTCTAGGCCTGTAGCACAGCTGGCCACCTGTAACTTCTGGTAATTCCCTTTTCTTCTCTCCTGTGCAGGATCCTCCTTTTCCTGGACTCCATGCATGCCGCTTCCCTGGTTTCTTCCATTGTTTCGTTGGAATACTTCCTCCAATAGCTCCCTAGCGTGAACGTAAGTTTTTTGAGATCTTGCATATCTGAAATTTTTAAATTTTACCTTTGCACATTTGGGAGTTTATATAGAATTCTATCTAGATTGAAAATCCACTTTGCCAACAATTTGGAATTTACTGTTTCATTACCTCCTAACCTCTGTGAGAAAGCTAATGGCATTCTGTTTCTCCTTCCTGCATGATCTGTTTTAGTCTTCTAGAATATTTTAGGACTTTATGTCAATTAATTCTTGTGAATTTTCTTTATGTGTTTGATTTTTACTCTCAATTTTTCTCTATTCTCTCTGAAACTCCTTTTAATAGGATGTTAAATTTCCTCTGTTGATTTTCTAATTTTGGTATCCTTTCTTCTTTCCTATGCTTTTAGAGGTAATTTCAACATTATTTCCAACCTTCTATTGAATTTTCTATTTCTGCTATCACATTCTTAATATTTACAAACTTTTATAGTTCTCTGAATATTCCCTTTTAATAGCATCCTCTTTTTGTTTCAAAGACACTATGTTTTATCTATCTGTGAATATTAATTATAACTGTAACATTTATACTTTCTTCTGCCCCATGTATTGTTTCTAGTTCTTATGAATTAATTTTTTAATGTTTGGAGATTTTCTGTCTTTTGTATTGGAATCTTTCTTCCAACATCTGATGACCTTTTTTGGTCTCTTGGTATATAAGAGTTAGGCAATAAAAATTCAATTAGAACCTCTGTGGTTGGACAAGTCGATCAGGTAGCATCTGGATGTTTTCGGTCTCTCTCCCCAAATGCTTTTCTCCTGGGAATTAATAACACTAAAGATGAGTAATCTTCTTCCTGAAGATGAGGTACTATAAGCCTATCAGCCACTGTCTAGAACCAATGGGATAAAATGGCTAGGGACCTCATTGTTCGATATGCAGACTTTCACTGAATCCCTAACAGTCTTAGAATCCAGAGGCTTTCTGGTCAACCTCTCCAGATAGTAAACATCCTTTATCCAGTCATGGTTCATTAAAGAAAACAGCAGCAACGTAGATATATATGTTTTTTATCAGAAAGAGATTTGATTCAAGTGCTAAGGAGCTTCCAATTTTATGGGAAGGACTTAAAAAGAAGGCAAGGGGTCTCAGATATGAAACAGGCTACAGTACCTGTGTTCCAAGCCTCATGAAGCCACCATGGCCATTCTGACTCAGAGGATCAAGAAGATGGCCTCTACCCAATTTCGACCTTCCAGATCTAATGCAAGTATATTTCATTTTGAGAACCTAATTCATATCCTGAAAACCAAATGTAAAAAAGTGTGGAATTTTTTTTTTTTTTACTTCCCAGTTAGCCTCTGCACACTGGAAGGATTAGAGTAGTTGTTGATCAAGGCAGTCCACAGTAGGGCAAGGGCAGTGAAGTGGAACTGGAGCTCTGACTATTCCTGTACCCAAGACTTCTAGGGTTCTGTGGCAGAAATCACGGTGCTTCTCCTAGGCTTCCTACGTTACATGCACATTGCTGAATGGACAAGGCGAAACCTGACAATTACTCCTCCATATGCTTTCACCTCCTGAGATTGTGTAGCTATCTCATTTACTGTTACCTTGTTTTACATTCTGTTGGGCTTATTGGTGTGTAATTTCTTAATTCATATTTTTATTAGAGTTTTGGGAGAAAGAAGAGATAAATATATTTTCAGATCCACTAGATAATTCTCAAAGTTTGTTCCACAGACACACTTCAGTGATAGGATATTCTCCCATGTCCCTGTGTGGAGGATTAGGGTGACATTGAGATATATGAGAATACCCAAGTGCAGGAATTAATCATTTTTAAAACTCCCTAGGTAATTCTGTTAAAATCTACCAAGACCACCAGTTGGTATCAGTTACCCATGGCTGTATACCATGTTATTCTATAACTTAATGGCTGGAAACAACAAACATTGTCTCACAAACAACAAATATATCTCACAATGTCTGTGGGTCAGCAATCTGGAATGGGATTAGCTGGGTGTCTGTGGCTCAGGGTCTCTCTTAAGGATGAAATCAAGCTGTTGGGTAGGGCTACTGTCTTCTCAAGGGTTTACTGAGAGAGAATCTGCCTGCAAGCTCATTTCCATGGCTGTTGCAAGCCTTAGTCCTCACTAGCTATGGGCCTCAGATGTCAGTTCCTTGTCATATGGACCTCTCAATAAGGGTGCTCATGACATGCAGCTAATGGTTCAAGAGAGAGAAGGCATGAATGAGCCCCCAAGACAGAAACTACAGTCTTTTTATAACTTAATCTTGGAGGTGAAAGTCCATCACTTCTGCATTATTCTCTATTCTTTAGAAGTGAGTTAGTAAATCCAGTCCACTCTCAAGGGGAGGAGATTACACAAAGACATGAGTATTAAGAACTGGGATCATTGGGGACAACTTTAGAAGCTGCCTGTCACATCCAAATGCATCAATACTTCCCTCCAGTTGAAAAATCACTTTCTGTTTCTGCTTGTCTGCTTTTGACCTTTCTGAAGTAATACTCCTTACTTCTACCAACTTAGATCAGATGCATACCATCTCCTCCTCAGAGATAGATAGAATCTTAACTGATGGTGTTAAAATAGAAGCAATATAGCAGAGAGTTAAAGTACAGCTTTTGGAGAAAAAGAGACCTGGATTTGAAGGATGTCTCCAGTATTTCTCTGCTATACAACTTCATGAAATGATATGTTCTCTCTGAAGTTCAGTTTTCTATCCTAAAATATTAGGATTGTAAGACCTACCTAATAGAGTTACTGTAAGATGAAATGAAATAATGCATATGAAGCAGTTAACATAGTTGCATTTTCTTAATAAATATATATGCCTCCAGATGCCCTTTCCAAACCAATTTGTATTATCACTACCAGTTTACTCCTCCATACCACTTTTGTCAAATTATTCCCATATCAAAACCTATTAATTGAAGTTAAAACTCCATAGCTCCCTTTTCAAGATTCTTCAACGTATAGGCTCAACCTTCCTATTTACCCTTCTCTCCCTGTTCTTCCCTGTGTTTATTCTGTGCTTCAGTCCACCTCTACTGGATGCCCTTTCTGAACCTTCCTTATGCTCTTTACCACCATATATTATTATTAGTGAGCTTTTCCCTGTGTGTGCCCACAGAAACTTCAGCCATCTTCTAAAATATATTTGAAATTCCACCTTTTTCCTAGAAATATCCTTGCCTACCTCAGTCAGAAGCAGTCCCTTTCTGGCCTGATTTCCCAGGAGACTTACTGTACCACCTTTTGATATTGTTTTTCTTGAGCAAATGAATGTGGCACTCGATCATCATTAAGTGTTTTCTTTGAAACTAGATTCCAAACTCCAGGGGGCAGAGTTCATGTCTTATATGTCCTTCTGTCCTCTATAGTGCCCCGTACACTATCTGATAAATTAAAGAGTGATCAGTGATGTGGGTGAGTAGAGGGGGTAAATAATGGGCAAGGAAATATGCTACAGAATGACAAACAGGATAATCCAAAAAATAATTCCAGGAACTCATTCCAAGTTGTCTGGAAATGAGCTGACTGGACCATGGCCCTTCCATCTCACCAGCCAGAGGAGCTGCACTCAAATCCAGCTTCCCATGTGTGCCTGTCAATTTCCTATTTGCTCTCAGATGCATCTCCCACCCCATCCCTGCTCTGTGTGGTATCACAGGGAGGATCATCTTCCAGGCTCCTTTGCCCTTTGGCTTTTAGGTAGTTTTAGATAGTTTTCATGTGTTGTTTGGCTGAAGTCACTCATTTTTACTGCTGTAAATTATCCCATGTATGCCAGTGCCAAATTTATGTGTTTATTCTATCAATAATGGGTATTTGAGTTTCTGGTTTGGGGCTATTATTAATAATGCTGACATGAACATTCTCTTATATTTCTTTTGTAAAAAGACAGGTTAGCACTTATTTCTTGTGTTTATATGTAGGATTAGAATTGCTGGGTAAAGGGTATGCATATTTTTATTATTTACTAGATATTTCAAATCTCCAAAGCTGTACCAGCAGTGCATGAGCGTTCCTGGTGCTCTACATCCTTACCAGAGCTTGGTATTGTCAGACTTTTAAAATGTGTTTAATCTGATGGTTACACAAAGATATCTCATTCTGCTTAATTCACTGATTACTGGCAAAGCTGGATCCCTTTTCTTAGGTTTATTGATTATGTGTTTATTCTGTGAAGTAATTATTCATATCCTTGGCTAACTTTTCAGTTGGTTGTTTTTATATTTCCTTTGATGTGTAGAAGTACTTTATATATTCTGGGTATTACACTTTGTTAGCTACACTGATTCCCTAAAAAAGTATTTAGTAAGCACTTACTATGCTAAGAAGATACAGCAGTGAACAAGACAGACCAAAAAAGCTCTTATTAATGAAACACACATTCTAGTATAGGGAGAGAAACAATAGATACAATAAATAAGAAAAGTGTGTGTGGAATGTTAAAACTGACATACTCTGTGATAAATGCTATAGAGAGAAATAAAGCAAGGAAAGTTTGTCATTTAAAGTAGGGTGGTGTTTGAAGGTCTTGCTAAGAAGGTGACATCTGAGTAAAACCCTGAAGGGGGTAAGGACACAGGCCTTAGGGGTATTTGTTGGAAAAGCATCTCAGGTGGAGAGAACAACACAGACAAATCCTTGCAGTTGGAGCGTAAGCAGTGCAGTGTGTTCAAGCAGCATCAAGGAAGCAAGTACAGCTAAAGGTGAGTGAGAAAAATGAGTCATAAGAGATGAGATTTGAGCAGTAAGATGGGGAAGCTTGTGTGTGCTGAACGTAAGGGATTCAACTTTTACTCTCAGTGAGGTGGGAAGCCATTTGAGGAAAGGAAAGATTTGAGCAAAAGAGGGACACAGTCTGACTTACTGTTTTAAAAGACACACTCTGGGGTACAAGGGCAGAAATAAACTGAGTGGTTTTCCAAATAATCCAGGTGAAAGATAATGGCAGCTTGCACTAAGGTAATACTGATTATCAAAAGTGATTGCGGAACATTAAAAGATAACCTGTGAGTAACTATGACCCAGCTGAGATTGGGTAGTTATTGATGAATTTTCGTTTTCCTACTCTAGAAGAATTTTATCTAGTAATGCTTAGGAGCTGAGACTGGATGGAGAAAGCAAAGGTGACTGACCTATTGGTGGTGATTGGTATGGCCAAAACAGTAAATAGGCAAAAAAAGAAAAAAGAAAGTGGCTTGGGCTAAGGTGGTACCAGTGAAGATGTTGGGAAGTTTTCAGATACCAGATTTATTGTGAAAGTAGAGCTATGAAGATTTGTTGATAAACTGGGCAGTAGTTTTGAAGTAAGGATCTAACTCTTTTCCTCCAAATACCTAAACATTTGTCCTCACATCATTTGTCAAATTATTTATTAGATAGCCCATTTCTGCCACTCCTACCTTTTAAATA
Organism: Manis pentadactyla; assembly: GCF_030020395.1. Lineage (NCBI taxonomy): Eukaryota > Metazoa > Chordata > Mammalia > Pholidota > Manidae > Manis > Manis pentadactyla. The sequence goes on from NW_026644758.1 coordinate 26,914, forward strand.
GCCTTCAAATCTATCTTATTCTTTGTATTCCTACTGCTATGGCCCTAGTTTAGGTCACTGCCATCCTGCCAGCTTTCAGCTAGATTGCTGCCATTTCCTCTTATCTCTTTCTTCGTGAGAGCATATATGAAACCCCTTAGACATACTGCAGTCAAAATAGCCTTTGTGTAAGACAGCACTGATCATGTTACTCCCTGTATGTCTTCCCTCAAGATGAAATACAAACTGTTTAATGAGGTTTACCATTATATCAGCTTCTATAGCTTCATCTCTTACCATTTATCCTCCTCAGCCTCATCTCTACTCTCCTTCCACAAAGGCATTTAGCTTCCTTAAAAATGCCATACTCTGCCTCATTTTCAGGGCACATACTGTTCTTTGCCTCTGCTCTGCCCCATAGATCTTTGATGACTAACTCATCTGTCCTGCAGGTTTCACTATGAGGTCAAATCTTCCAGCAAGCCTTTTGGAATCTTCCTTGAGCCAAGATTGGGTGCTTCTCCTATATGATACTTTCTGCATTACAACATTAATTATACAGAATCACAATTTCTTATTTACTTTCCTCTTTACTTTCTTTCTTGACTATAAGCCAGTAGAGGGAATTATGTATTCTGCCTCTGAATTCCCAGCACCTAGCATGTAATAGGTTTCTACAAATATTTTTTAAATGCCATAAAAAAATTATCAACTGTATGGTATGTGGTATACACTGTGCTGGGCTATTGGGTACAGAGAGATAAGAAAGACAAGATCACTCCCTTACATCTTTTATGTTAGGGGAAAGACAGACAGTAAACCAAATAGATAGATAAAGCAATTGCAACTTGTGATAGGAAGAATAAAAATATTTGGCTGTGATTAGGAAGAATAGAGGGTTCTAATTAGGAAAGACGGCCAAGAAATTCTGCCTTGAAGAATTGACATTTAAGCTAAGGACTAAAGAACAAGAAGGAGCCAATTACATGAAAATGTGAAAGAGCATTACAAGCAGAAAGAAAAGCATGTGCAAAAATTCTGAAACAGGAAAGAGGCTGCCGTGTTCTAGGAACTTGGACTGCAGAGTTGTAAGCTGTGGGATAAAGTGCACGGCATGAAGTTGGAGGCCTCAGGCAGATAGCCAGGTCATGCAGTGTCTTTTCGGCCATAGCCAGGCACTTGGATTTGTTCTAACAGACTGGAAAATCACAGAAAGGTTTTAAGGGTTTTCAGGAGAATGTCATGCCCCAATCACATTTTAAGAGTCCACTCTGGCTGTGTTGATAATAGAATGTACAGTTACCATGGAAGTAGAGGGAACACTTTGAAAGCTATTGCAGTAATCCAGAAAAGAGAATGATGGCTTCAACTAGCATAGTCACAAATGGGGATGAGGATAAGTGAATGAATTCAAGCTACATTTTGAAGGTAGAACAATTTGGACCTGCTGATGGATTGACTATGAAGGATAAGGGAAAGGGAAGAGAATAGGGTGACTCCCAGGCTGCTGACTTCAGTGACCCAGTGAGGAGTGTTACCATCTTTAGAGACAGGGACAGTGGGGAGGAATGGCTTGGGGAGGACACAAAAAACATTCTGTTTTGACTATGTTGTTTGAAGGCTTTGTGTGATATAATGAGTTGTAAGAAATAGATATTTCCCAGGTGTATTTGGTCTTCACTCACAGTTTCGGAAACTCTTCAGAGCCTTAAAGGTGAAATGGGTGTCTTGTCATGTTTCTGAGAGACTTTTGGATGCCTACCCCAAGGGTGGGGGCTGGAGGTTGAGTCAGCCAATGGCCAGTGATTTAGTCAATCCTGACTATGCAATGAAACCCTCACAAAAACATGGGAAGAGCATAGTTTCCTCTTGCATCCTGCTTCTCAGTTGGGGAGAGAACCAGAATGCTTCCACATGCCACTGAGCCAGGCCCCAAACTCCATGAGGACAGAAGATCCTTTATTTGGGACCTTGCCCTATATATCTTTTCATCTGGCTGTTAACTTGTATCCTTTGTTAAACTGGTAAACTAAGTGTTTTCCTGAGTTCTGTGAGCCACTCTAGCCAATTAATAGAACCTAAGGGGGAGGACATGGAACCTCCTATCTGTAGCTGGTTGGTCAGAAGCCCAGGGAACTGCCTGGGACTTGCCACTGGAGTGCCGGTGGAGCTCAGTCTCTCAGGAAGGAGCCCTTAACCTGGGGAATCTGGTGCTGTCTCTGGGCAGGTAGCATCAGACTTGAGTTCTTGGACACCCTGCTGGTGGTCGGGAATTTCTTGGTGGTGTGTGTGGGAACACCCTCCCCCTCCCCCCCCCCCCCACATCTTGGAATCGGGTCCAGGAACCCAAAAGGAGTTAACTGCTGTGTGGAAAAAACAGTCTGTGAGACAATAAAGTAGAGATGTCACATTAGCAGTTTGAATATATTAATCTGGGACTTAGATGAAAGGTCTGGTCTTGAAATACAAATGTAGGTGTCCTTTGCAAGAAGCTTTAGGGAATGGATGAGCTCCTCAAAGAACAGTCTGTGTGGGGAAGAGAAGGTGGTATTTAGAAGCCAAGATCTAAGCCCTAGATCAGTTACTATAGGAGTCCCTTCTCCCAGTCCTTCTGCCTGTACTGAGCGAGGAAATATATGTATGCTTACACATAAATATGTATCAAAATACATACATTCATGTACAAGTATATATACACACACATTTGCATCTATATTTATTTCTGTGTCTATCTACCTATAAAGGAAACCTAGAGTTCACATTGACATGTTCCATTCCAATATGTTACTACAAGGCTCATTCTAGCTTTCCTCCATCTGTATTTATCTTGCTCTTCTGTCGCAATGAGAAACTTGACTTGTTTCATCCTCAATATTCTACTAATTTGCTTGATCTGTCCATGTACAGCCCATCTCCTGATACTCTTAAACTGCCACCATGCTAGAATACCTTCCTTGGGAAGGCCTGGGCCTCCTGAGTAGTTCATTTTCTTTATTTAGGTTCTGTACATGTTTTATTATGTACATTTTTGGGACTTTGCTTTGTTGCTCTTTTGAAATAGTGCTATTTAAATAAGTACACTTTCTGCTCATAACATATTTGAAAAGGTTACATTTCTTTTTTTTACATTTGTCAATCTGAAAGGAATTGTTATTTCACTATTTTTATTGGTTATTAGTGACAGAACATTTTTCAAATGTTTATTAGCCACTTTTACATACATTTCTGTAAATTGTATGAATCCTTTGTTTTTCTACAGAAATCCTAGTGCTTTTTTTAAAAAAGGAACCTCTTGAGTTGTTTATAAATTCAGGAGAATAATTGCTTGTTTGTTGCAAGTGTTTCCCAAGTTAACTAGTTGTTTAAAAATTTTTTTTTAATTTACAGAATTAAAATTTTTACATGGACAAATATGTTGATCTTTTACTAATTATTTTTGAGCTTCAGATTGCCTTCTCTCTCCAGAGGTCAGATACTCATCTATACTTTTTATTTTTGTTGAAGATTTAAAAAATTTTACATTTTAAAAATTTTAGAAACTTTTCTATCATGTTAAACATCTTTAGAAATGTTTTTTTCCCCATGTTAATTGAAAGTTTTTTTTATTGAAGTGTCATTGATGTACAGCCTTATATTGGTTTCAAATATACAACACAGTGGTTCAGCAGTTACCCATATTATTAGCTCTTCACCCCCACTAGTGCCATTATTATCTGTTAACACAGAAAGATGTTACAGAATCATTGGCCATATTCCCCATTCTATTCTACTATCCCTGTAGCCAACTTATATTATGATTGAGAATTTTTTATGCCCCTTTATTCTCTTCACCCTCCCCATCCACCCATCCCAAGAAATGTGGTTAAACATTTCTTTGTCCATCTGGAACTTGTTTTATTTTTATTCAGTCTGTAGAAAATTCTAATACTAAGAATATTAATCTTTTCAAAGTTGTCACCAATATTTCCCTCAGCATTTTATTTTCCATTTAAATCATCTTATTTTGATTTTTGACATGTAGAAGTTTCCATTTTTTTGTAATTAAATTTACTAATCTTAGTGACTCCTCCCCTTGCTTTTAAGCTTAGAAAGAGACCTCCCCTATCCAGATATTTAATAAACGTAACACTTATATTTTCTTTTTTCTCTCCCCATCTCTCTCCTCCTCCTTTTTTCCCCCTCCATCTTCTCTTTTTACCTTAAGATTTGCCTTAAGGCCAGCTTTAAGTAAAATGAATCACTTTGGTCTCCTGGGGGTCTTGCAGACCCAGAAAAACGGGATTGGGATGGATTTCTCTACAAGGTAACCCCTCTCTTTCCCTCCTACATGAAAAGGAGTTCAGTGTCAAGCTCCCAGGAAGTGTATGTACCTCTGACAATTCATACACTGCTAATGTGAAAGGTGGCCTTTACATATTCTGTATATCAATTTAGCCATTTATATGGAGAGAATGAAAAAAAAAATGACCTAGTTTTGGTCAGATGCTGCTTGTTTCTCCTCACACCATGGGGTTCTGTTCTGTGTCATTTCCTTTGAAGTCAGTGGGAACCCTGTGCAGGATGGCCACGTGAACACCAGCCTCCATACATGAAGGTGAGAACTGCCATTACGATAAACTATTCAGCAGTGTGGTGGAGGGAACCTTGGTTTCACACACTTGGTGGCTACCCTGCAGATCCCACTGTCTGTGAGGGCTTTGTTCGACTGGAGCAAACAAGAACTTTTTGAATCTTGACATACAGGGGCTCATTCAGTAGAGCATCCCCTGTTATGAGAGGAGGCACAGTGCTGGGCAGGCATTGCAGTTTTTAGCCAGCACACTGAGGGCATTGCTCTCACATTCTCTCCATCTGTAAAGAGACTGTTTTCAAGACCCCAAAATGGTTTTCTATAGATTGGAGAAACATGTAAATACTTTGGGGGGCATATATAGTGGGGGACAAACTGCAGTCATGTCAAAGAAGCCAGGCCTTTTCAGTATGAAAAAAGAATTCTTTGCAAATTTTAGGTGATGTTGGTGAAAAGCAGAGCTTATAATAGAAACAATGAGAGAAACTTTGATGCAGAGATAGTATTGGAAATGAAAAAGAATCATCTACATTTGCTTTCTATATCAGGAGCATTATTTTGGTAATTAGCCCACAGATACTTTCTCCCTCTCCTCCCTTCACAATGAGTCACGCACCATTTTAGGAACCCGTATCACATGGTTTCAGGTGGTTATTCTACAAACAGAATGAACAGAGGTCAAAGAGCAAATTGCCCAAACTGATGGGTGATTTTTGTTCCCATGCATTCCATTACCTGACTTTGAAATAGCAATGTCTCCTTACTGATTCCTTCATCATATCATTCTGCTCCTGTCTCCAAGCCCTTGCTCAGGCTGTAGCATACCCCCAGCTTCAAGGTGCCTCACTTCCAAGGCTCCGTTTTAGAGCAGGACAGCAGCATTTTGTATTTGTAATTTCTCCTATTGGATAGCATGGGAGTGGAGTAGCATTTTTTGCTTATAATTTTGAGTTCTGTTACAGAAAACTTGTATGAACTTCTGCATAGAGATCATCATCAAGGGAGGGAATATAGATGGAAGAAAAGAGAAAACACTGAGTTCTGGAGTACTCCAAAAATAAGAGATTGGGGAGGAGAGAATATTTGGGAGATCACTTTGCAATAGTACATGGGAGCAGCATTATTTTTTGAAATAATAGTTATATTGTAATATAATAGCTATGAACTATTCTGGTGTGTAAATATGCCCTAATTTACATAAACAGTCCTCTACATAAACAGCTTCTTAATTGTTCCTTCTGCTCTCAGTTTATCCTTACTCCAATCTGTTCTACATTCTGCTTAGGTTAACCTTGGATTAATTTTAGTTATTTGTGCCTGGTTGAAAAGTGGAAAACAGGGGAAGTACAATATATTATATTTATATGATGAAATGTAGTGCAGTTATTATTTTTAATAAGAAGATACTGGCAAAAGATGTTGAGTGAATAAGGCATAATCCTAATATGTGCATAAATGCACACACACACAGATATGTGACCAGAAAAAGATGCTACAAATTTATCCATCAGAAATGTAACATGGATAGTGGGTTTTGGTGACTTTTATTTTATTTTTTTTATGTTTTTCTGTGTTTTGCAAATTTCCTTCATGAAAAATAAAGTTTTTTGTAAGAAATGTACTTTAATTCTGATGTCTTACAGTCAGGAAACCAGCTTTGATTCTTTATTGCCTAGAAAGATAATGTACAAATATCTTAATTTAGTAGTCAAGACACTTCAGACTAGAGGCCCAATCTGCCTACCCAACCTCTTCGTTTCAGCTAAAAGGATCTGCTCACGGTCTTTTGGTTGTGCTGTGTACTTGTATACTCTTTTGAAAACTGGGTTCCTTTTTATTTCCCTCCTTTCCCTATAATTTCTACAAATTCTTTAAGACGCTATTTAAATTCTACTTCTTATTTGGTCCTCAGACCATGGATGATGGAAAAGGTCTCCAAGGATTAGTAGCTGTGTTATTCATTCAGCATTTACCCCAGGATGCTTTGCATTATTAGGCTCTTTTTCTATAAGTCTATATATAACTTGTCACTCCAACTGGCATCTTGATTCTTAGAGGACACTTTCTGTGAGTAGAGTTCTTGATATCCTGACCCCCCTGCCTTATTCACAGTGTGTCGCAAATATTTGCAGTGTTCAGATCTAGGGTTATTTCAAATATATATACATATATATATATATATATATATGTATATATATTTGATCTCTCTTTACGTATATGTTTGTATCTTGTAAATGCTTTGACTTTATTGAAGGAATAATAAAATTTCAGCAGTTAATTTCCTATAATGGAAACATTTAAAATACATGTAATTATAAACTATTGCTTAAGCATTCTTTCTTTGGTCAGGAAAGATCACTGATCTCTCTTCAGGGAATGTTCTCTTCTTTCTGTCTCCTGAAAGACAATGTAGCTTTCCTTTTCCTCTTTATTGCCTGGTCCCGAATATAATCTCCACATATGTCCTATCTTTGTAAGTGAAATACTTCTTGTCTTAGTGAAAGTCAGCTCCCGAATGAATTTCTGTTGGTTCAGAAAGCAACTTGAGGTTTCTGCCTTTGGCGCAATTCGATTTCCTTGGCGTCTTTCCACAGTCACCATTTAGATTGCTCCTGGTCGGCAGGATTTCTTTCTATCATATACTCTGTGGAGGTTAGAAAAGAACTGTATTACACTGGCTTGAAACTGTGTTGGAAAATGAAATTTGGAAAATGTGTTGGAAAAGGAAGCTTTTGAAACTCAAATTGTACTCGAGTTGGACCTCTGGTAGTACCTTTATACATGAGTAGTTCTTAGTGGAGTAAAATGGCAGATACGGTGAAAGTTCCTTCTTATTTGGATTGTCACTGAGTAAATATCACAATGTTTAAAATCACTTACATAAATAAAGCAGTTGTAAGACAAGATGATTATAATTATTTTCTAAAAAATATGGGTACATATATATACTTATAATGCAGGCTTGGATTAAGATCTTTAAAAAGGTCCTAAGCACTTGAAGAGTTTATAGTGCATATGAAATAATGCCTTTTATTTACATGAAGATTAAAACCATGTTACAATTAAGTAAGTCTCAATAAATTCTGAATTTTTATATCTTTGCATTTATAAAAATGTCAAATTCTTTAAAAAAATATTTTTGGTTCTGTTTTGCTGGTGCTTTAAGTACATACTTCATCTGCCTTTTGGGTAATTCAGTTTTGTTTATATGGATGTAAATACACCAATAAAGGTCTGGAAAGGAGCATCCAGATCATTAACAGTGGTTACACATGTGCAGAGGAGCAGGCTGGGGAATGGAGAACATTGCCCTTTTCCATTTTACACCCATATTTTCCCCTAATCATCTGTTACCAAAATGTAGTTAGTCATTACCGTTATGCATAATCATTAAAGACAGACAAACACACTGCAGAAGTAAAATGCCTCACCTTTTCTTTTTTCTATTGAAGTTTAACATTAAAATTGCTTATATTTTATAAACATTAACATAATCCAGACAGTGTTGTCAATCCAGTCCAAATTGAGTGTATTGATTTTTCTTTCTCTTTCGTCCAATAACATGGTTAGACAGCTGCCTGCTATTAGGTTTTTTCAGATGTTGTTGCTGGTCATCATCACTGTTAACATTCATTGACCTCTTACAATCTGCCAGGCACTGGTACAGAGCTCTATATGTCTTAATTTGTTGAACTCTCACAACAGTCTTGTGAGTTGTGTATTATTATTACAGTTATTTTATAGATAAAGAAATAGAGGTTGGAGTAAGGAATCAGAGGCTGGAGAGGATAAAATGTCTTGCGTGAGCTGGGTCACACAGCCAGCAAGTGATGGACCTGAGATGTGTCTCTGGCAGACTGACTTCAGACTCTGTATAGGAAAGAGAAAGGGAGTGGAGCTAGTCTGGTTGTGGTTTAAGATTTGTACTATATTTCATAGTTGGCATATACACTTGTAATTGGGAAGTGACCGAAGGCATCTGGGTCCAGTTGATGTGTTGGTTGAAAATTACTATTATTATGAGGATGATTATTATAGTATTTAGTAATTATGTAGTGCTTTATACTTCAAAGAACTGTGCTTTATAATCATTTATTAGTTACGTCTCACAACATCTCTGTGATATAAAGATGCACTTATCATGAATATTTTACAGAAAGAGAAACCGAGGTAGAGTAAGATGGTCTACATCCTCAATGAAAAAGTGAAGGTGGATTGAATGCATCCTCTTAAATTCCTGAGACTTGCTAAGTGGCTCAATCTGGACAAAAGAAGTTTAAATTTTTTACCCTTTGAAAGGAGAGTGTTAGTTCCCATACTTTTTCTTGATATTTAATTAAAAATTAAATGTAAAATATGCTAACATTTGATGACTGTTCCCTTTTAGGTCCTCTGTTTTTGAGTTTTTACTGCATTTGTGCCAATGTGACATTTTTGCTTAAATTCAACTTTGCTATCTCCCATTTCTCCATACAAGCACAATTTACTACAAATACGGTTTCCATTGTCAATATTATATTGCCTCAGATAGCTTCCATTGTCTTTAAAAGATGCCTTTTGTTCAGCACATACATAGGACTTGTCATGATAACTTACCATGGAAACAAACTTTGTGCAAGAATTATTTTGGAATTAAAGGAAGTCTTGGATGTCTGGCAGTTTGTACACTTCAAAATGGAAGATTATAAACCTATCAATATGACCTGGGGTTGGGGAGAGCAAAGGTGGGGATGAGAAGGAGCTGTGTGGGTTTATTACAGCACCTTATAAAAGGCCTGATAGAGATACACACACTCTTCTATAAATCTGGAGTCTCTTTGAGTTGAGAGGCAGTCATAGCCATAGCACATGGGAAAGGCTCAATAAATATTAATTTAGTGGTTAAGAGCATGGCTGTGGAGACAGACTGCCTGGGTTCTAATCCTGGCTCCATTACTTGCTAGCTACCTGAACTAGCTGGGCTTGTGTTTCTTCATTGGGGTGGTGTTGGGGGATCCCACTCCATAAAGTTAGTCATGAATGAAAATTATTCAAATAGTTGCTGTTATTTGTCTTTTCTATTTTCAAGGCAGGTGACAAAACATCAGCTACAATGCCATTAAAGTGTTGGTGTTAATGGTATTTGTAACTGGATGTCTGCACTTGCGTGGGTTGTTTAGAAATGGTACAACATAGTACCCCACAATTTTCTACCCCAGAAAAACAATTTAAAATGTATAAACAACTTAAAACATAACATATGGGAATAAACAATTATGAACACACGTAAAATCTATAAGGCAAAATTCTATACTTGTTTCTTCAAAACATTCATATGACCTCCCAAGCAGTGGCTCCAGACTCAGTGCCTACCATGAAGATTTCACATGTGAGTGAGGCCAACTCATTTACTACCTCAATATACAGCTGCATCTGAGCTAAAGACACTGACAGCTTGTGGGATGTACCCCTAGTCAGCCAACGTGTCTATGGTTTTAAGAGACATCAGCTACTGGGAGTTTGATTTGACATGATGTTTCCCAATTTAAACATTTTGCCTCAATTTATTTCTTGGTACAAAAGTCTGTGGGTCAAACAACATACTTGAGAGCCATTTGTCAAATCTCTGCCAATTATATTAGGACATATACTGATACATTGTGCTTTTATTCAGATCAGCAAACACTTTTCAAGCACTTGCGAAGTCAGGGATGAAAGGTGAGGAAGACAGAATATGACAGATTCTTCATGAAACTCGCAAGTCTTGTGGAGAGACTGGCAATAATGTTATAGCAGAGAGTGGAAAATGCCACAGAAGAGTGTGGAGCCCAGGATTTAAGCTAAGTATTCGATCAGGCCTACATGAAAATGAACAAAAACGTACCCCATTATTTGAAAGCAAGACAAATGGTGGACACCCAAGTAGATGGCTCTTTTGTCTAACAAAACCCCTTAATGGATTTTTAGGGTGAGACCTATGCACAGACAGGGCTGCAGCCTTGCACAATTACAGGGGGATCATTCCTCTTGTGGTCTTTGCAATTGGCACCCCTTTCATTCAGGTTGTATTCTTTGTGAATGGTACCCCCTGGAATTGTGTAACCCGGTAATTCTGTCAACAAAGATAGGCCAGGAGCCAGGCCTGAGAGGACTGAAAGCTAAATCCTTCCACATAATAAAGTAAGAGGAATTTTAAGTGTTTGCCTAGTGTTTGGAGCCATGAGGTTGGAGGAGTTGCCTCTAATGGGGAGAAGAAAGGGTTTGGAGTAAAGTTCTCTAGGATGAGGACTGGCCAGCAATTTGGTGACAACCTGGAGCCTATGAACATGGTGAGAGATTCCCTGTAATTTTTGAAAGAGACACATCAAGTCCTCTGTAATCTTTAACTTAATGAGACTCTGACAAATGAAGTCAAACAACTTTTTCTTTGGCATCAAGTATAGCCTTTGAACCTGTTATATGTGAATCAGGAGATAATCAGGAAAGAGTCAATGCTCAGTCTTCATGTAGCAACCTTTGGCTAAACATACAATACCGTAATAACTTGCCTTTTTTATGTTTCTTTTTTAAAGCTCAAAGCACTTATCCTTTTTCTTTCCTCATTTGTTCTAACATTCCAGTGTGGGAGGGGCAGATTATGATAACATTATTGATAGATGGAGAAATTGAAATAGAGATTAAATCGCTTACTCAATGTTGCATAGTTTGGGTGTTGGAGCCCACACAGGATTTTTGTTCTCCAAGCTCCTGCCACGAAGTAGAGAGTTCATGAGTTTTGGAATTAGAGGAATCTTTGTTTGAACATTCCTGATTTCTGCCTCTTAATAAGAAGGTGGCCTTAAATCAATTAGGTTACCTAAGTCTCAGTTTTTCTCTTCTGTAAAATTAAGATCACAAAACCTCATAGTAGTGTAATGAAGATTAATTTAGAAAGTGCTCGTAAGGCCCTGGCAGAGTGGTTCTTGAATAGGATTAATTTCACCCCCCAACTCAGTATTATCTGATTAAATTTCAGTGCAAACTTGAAGTAATCATAAAAGAATCCTCTATGAATACTAATATTTTTCAGGCCTCATGTCCCAGTGAGAGCAAAACATGAATAAAATTGCTTTAATACATCATTTAATTCAATTAGAAGAAATTTAGCTTTGGTAGAATTATTTTTGCTGAGGATAATTAGAAAAAAGAAGAATATGAGGAAGACAAGGTAGAAGAGCACAGTGGTTCTAAAACTGGGGACTATCAGATTCATCTGCAAGGCCTGTTAAAACAGATCGCTGGGCCCACCACCCCAGAGTTTCTGATTCACAAGGTCTTGAGTGGGGCCTAATAATTTGCCCTTGTAATAAATTCACAAATGATGTTGATGCTGCTAGGCCCGGGATTACACTTCAGAGAAGCCCTAGTAATGGTAAGTAAAATTCTAGGGATGAGGCCCAGCAATCTGTGTTTTAGTAAGACACCCAGGTGTCTGTGATGCACTGTCAAGTTGAAATCCACTGGCGTACTGGTGAAAAGCATCTGAGACAGACCAGAGTCAAGTCCTAGCTGCATGGATTACTAGTTAAGATGATCACATTCGATGACAAACCACTAGCACATCTGTGTCCCCAAGGAGGCCTGAGAATGCCTTGATTCAGGATGTGTCTCACTGTCCATCCTCTAAGCTCTTTGGAGGAAAGAGAAGTTAGTGAGTCCTGTCCAGCCAGGCTTGGATTTTTACTACTCTACACTTTGGGGCATGAAAGACTGCTTAAATTTGGGTATTAGGGAAGTATTTACAAACACTTCTGTGATCACAAAAAATAAACAAGACAGTGCTGTAAGTAAAGCCAATAGCAAAGGCATTGTTTTGTCTTAAATTCATAATAATGGATTCTGAACCATTTCCATTTCCTCTGCCTTTCTTAGTAGAAAACTTAAAAAAATCTTCTTCCAGTTTTAGGAGATGCTTGTAAATTTGTTTTGCAGAGAATATGCATGTTAAGAGGCTTTTCATCTCCTGTATCTGGCCTCAGACACAGAATCTGCTTTTGATGTTGGATGCTGTCTTGTCAAAGGGTTTCAGCTCCGGGGCAAGTTCGCTATGGATTTGTGTGACCAAGGAAAATGAAAGCAAAACGTTCTTGGGGTGAAAGGGTTATACCCAACTTTATTTCCAGGTGGCAGGTCAGTCACTAAAATCCCTTTCACTCAGAGCAAGTCTGCATGCAGCAAGCCAGTCTCTGCCTCTGGGCCCCTCTGTCCACACAGCTGTCCCGCACAGCCATCCTCCGGGCCTCTATGCACAGTTGTCCTGCACAACCGTCCTCTGGGCCTCTGTCCTTGGTGCTGCCCATTCCAACCTTGCAGCCTTGCCACCATGTCGTGCCCAGAGTACTGGGCAGAGCTCTTTTTATAGAGTCAACAGCCATGTATTGCCCACAGGTGTGCAGTGAGCTCGTCAACCAGGGCCAGGTGAGAATCCTGGCCACAGGAACTCTCATTTTATCCACAAATGCCTTCCTGATATAGTGGCTGAGGAATAATCCTTTTTTCCCCCTTTTCCTGCCTAGCATCTGACTCTCTGGGTCCTCATACTGTCTCAGCTCACAGTGTCACAAATATCCATGTTGGCCCCAGGACATTCTTTGTCTCATTTACCCTCATTTTTCCCATTACAAAAACTTCTACACTTTATTTCCTTAACTAACATTTTCTGTCAGCATTTGCTAATCCACATGTTTCCAAATTACCCCACTGGAGTGACTCCATTAGAAGAGAAATTGTTCCTACTTATGATGAGGTATGAGAATTGTTGACTCTTACCCAGTGCTACATTGGTACTAGGTACACTGAAGTGTTTATCATGCATTTACATTGAATCCCTATATCCATCCAGAGATGATTTTATATATGTATATATACACACACACATATCAAATATATCACAAATGAGGAAGCTGAGGCTTAGAGAGGTAAAGCAATTTACCCAAAGTTAGAAAGTAAAAGTAAATAAGCGGATCCAGGCGATAAGCTGCCAGAATCCCAAGCTCTTGGCCTCTGTTGAAATCCCAACTGATGATGGAATGTAAGAATATAATTTGGTTCCTGCCCTCAAAGAACTTTAAATGTTGTTAGTAGTAGATCAGGATTTATATACACAACAGGAGTTAAAATAAAATCAAGAACCAATCTTTGTGGTATTGGGTTTGGTACCTTTGATTGGTTTCCTCTACAAGATGTAGATCATAATACCAACCTCAAGTGGTTTGCGGATGATTAACTGAGTTAAACACCCGAAGCGTTTAAAACTCTGCTTATTACGTAGTAAGAGTTCAATAAATGTTAACAATCATAATTTTTAAAGGAGGACTACTGGGGTGGGGAGAGAACACTGGAGAGTCGGGAAGCCGGGTGTGAGCCCTGGGCCTTTGCACCTAAATCTCGAGCCTCGGTTTTCCCGTCTGTAAACCTAGGTGGCTGGAGCGGAACAAGTCGGAGACCAATAGCATTGCTCGGCGTCAGGGACCAAGGGGCGGCGAGGAAGAAAGGTTAGCGACGAGACCGGGGGCGGCAGTGCGAGCGCAGCGCGCGAAAGGCCCCGCCCCTTCCTGGCCGCGCCGGGGAGGCCCTGGCCACAGCCGCCCGCAAGCAGTTCCGCTGCCGGAACGCTTCCCTGCCCCGTTCGCCCTGAAGTGCTTTCCCAAGGTTCGGGCCGGAGAGAGGTCTTGTAGGCGCAGCCGCCGAGGCCGTCGGCGCCGAGTAGGGTCTCCCACCCGGGTCAGAGCTGGGTGTCCGCGCCCTGCCCCCTCCCAGCACCCAGGCCGACGGTGAGTAGCCGGGGGAGCGGACCGGGACGGCCGCGGGCCGCGTCGGGGCTGGCGCTCTCGGGCCCCCGCTGCCCACTCGGGGATGCGGGCTCGGCTGTCGGGGTTCGGGGAAAGGGGTTGTCGACCGCGGAGCCGTTCGCCGAGCCCGACCGGCGGGGAGGAGCGGGCGGCTGGGCCATGGGGTGGGCGGGGCGGAGCCGGGATGGGGGCTCTCGCTCGGAGCTGCTGTTGCTCTTGGGACTCAAGAGGGCGGCTGGGCTGGGCCTCGGTTCCTCTGTCCCCCTCATTTCTGCTCCCCCAGAATCTTAGCTCTGCTTCCCGGATTCGGTTTCCTGTGTCCATCCTGGGGTTGGACACCAGACTCAGTCTTGGGTCCCAGTTCCTGACTTTTGCGTCCTGTAGGTCTGTCCCGGGCCTCAGTAATTAGTCCAGGTTCCAGGGGTGTCGTCTCCTGAAGTCCGAGGGCGGGGCTATATGAGTAGATACAGAGGTTCTCTTGCAAATCTTTTCATCCAGACCCGATTAGGGACTGCCTGCGATCAATTTGGGAGTGCGCTTGGGAGTGGTTCTGGATACGGAGGTCCGTGTGGTACCAGCGAGACTCTCAGGATCGTTGTTCATTGGAGAACTTGCTCAAGCTGTTGTTGAAGTCACTTCTTAACAAAACAAGTTGCTTGAGGAAAATATGTAGTTAAGATAAGTTCCTTTATTTTCCTGCAGACATTTAAAAAAATACTGTTCTCTAATTTGCATTCTTAATTCTTGTGGTTCTCTGAAGTCACAGTTGAATCATGAGTCTTCAGTCTCTGCGGTTGTTGCACGAATTGATTGCAGAGGGTTGGAAGAATACCACTTTTTCCCGAAGTTTGTATATACTTTCCTATTTGGAACTGTCATTCTCCTTAACTTTTACAGAAGAATTGTTCTTGGTAACTCCAAAGAGGCTGCAGAAGTTCACACAGGTGGGCAGAGATGTTTTATGTTGTCTTTTTTAACTTATATTTTGAGGTGTTTACCTCGGGTAAATTGAGAATTTTCTAGAGGAAAAAGTGATGCAGGTAGTTATTTTTTAGTATGCAAATTTTAGGTAATTAAATGCTGAAATGTTTGTCGGGTTCTCCATATTGAATAGTGATTTTAAAGTTGTCATAAGGGAAGGCAGTTACTGCAGCTTGTGACTCTAGATGATCAGTGTTTTTGCAGTGTAAAGTGTACACAAATCACCTTTGTGAGACCAGTGATACTTCCTGCACTTCTCTTGTGCTTTTATGAGTACTTACACTGTAGGTTTTGGATACTTACCTCATTCCCTCCCCTCCCATCACTGGAAAGGGAGGTAATACCATGAACTAGGGAAAATAGACTGAAATGACAAGTTCAGTGAGATCTCCTATGTAAAAGAAAATTTCTTTCAAGGATATTAATTTCAAGGTATCAGTTAATCTTAAACAGGCAAAGGGTGGATGATTTTTAAAGTCCCTGGAAAAAACTTTGGAGGGATGATTAGTTGCCTGGCCTTTAGATTTAGATAGAAACTGCAAATTCTTAGTCATTGGAAGTGCTTATTTGTTTAGAGCATACAGTTGGAATATTGGAATTGAGAGAATCTGGAGAAGGAGTCAGGGTAGATAATGGTTAAGGATCTGTACTCAAGGTACAACGTAATATGTTTTGTTGGGAATTATTTCAAGAATTATTTCCAGAGAAGAAAAAGGCTATTGGGGAAAATCAGATACCCCTAGGCATTGCAAATTTTATTGTTCAGATCAGTTCAGTAGATACTGAATATTTGCATCGTGAATTTGTGAATTTTATTATAAAATGTATTTTGTCGTAAATTTGTAAATTGTATTATATCATTCAAGTCAGTTAAACAGACACTGAACATGCGCTATGTTAGGCATCAAGGTATGTTAAGTAACCATGTAGGAACAAATAAAGAGTCCACTATAACAACCAAGATTCGTGTTTTGACAATAATTTTCTACGGTGTGTCAGTCACATCATGAAGACATGAATTGTATTGTTTAGGCATATTGAAAATATTTTTCTAATTGGAGGGGAGTATTGTGTGCTTTATGAAAAGCACTTTAGGCATTATAGGATACAAAGAGTAAGTCTTTGGTCTGTAAGAATTTGAAATCTAGAAGGGGATTAAGATATTTGCATAAAAATTTACAACATAAATATATGTAAATACTACGTGAGTGGTTTGACCTAAAGTTTGGAGTTGTAGAAAGGAAAATGGGTTCATTTTTAGCTGGAATAACGGACAGTGGTGGAGGTATAGTACTACGAGGATAGCTCTGAAGTTGTTACTTACTGAACACTTTGCTAGCGCCACGCCCTATGCTAGTTACTTTACATGCATTTTCTAAGCTTCACAATAATATGTAAGCATCTTAGTGAGGACACTGGTGCCCAAATAAGTAACTTGCCTAGACTATGTAGCTAGCAGGTAACTGAGCCCCCATTTGAATCCGAATCTGCCTATTGCTGAAGCCTGTCCATTTACACTATATTATGCTACCTCCCAATAAATTGGTAACATGAGTTCAGCATTGCAGAGGGGAAGACTTTTCTCAGACAAAAATTTAGGAGATGGGAGTAGACGGATGAAGGAGGCTTTTCAAATGAAGGGAACGATGTGAGCACAAGTGTGGAGGTGGGTAAATTCATTGTATACTCAGAGAAAAGTTAGTGGACCAGATTACCTAGAATATAGTGTTCATTTTTTGGGAATAAGAGATGAGGTTTGAAATGTAAATTGGGGCTGGATTGTGGGACATATTTAAATGCTGTACTCAGGAGTTCAACATTTGGTAGGTAATGAGAAACTAATAGTGTGTATGGAATGATTTGTTGCAGAAAGCTGACTTTCAGTGTAGTATAAATATTTCGTAAGGGTAATGGTGTTGGGGTGGGGTAGGCGGGTGGGCTGCGAGGTTGTGGGGGAAGGTTTGGAAGAAGTGGAAGGTGGATCATTTTGAGTGTGGTGTTGGAGTTGGTGGTACTAGGTGCAAAATAGTCTCATTTTGAAATATGTTGAGCTTTTTATATACTTCCTAAATACTGGAAATGCCCAGAGGCATTTGGAAATGGGGGTTTGTAGTTCATGAGAGAGGTCAGTGGTAGAAATACATTTAACATGAATCTAGAGAATAAAATAAATAGATGTACCAGTTGAATCTAAGGAGATAAAAGAACCAAAGGAAAGTTGAGAGGGGAAAGAAAAAACAACCATTTGTTTTAGATGGCATCTGTTTGAACAGAAGGAAAAGACATTAAATAGGTAACTCTATATAGTGGGTAAAAAATTTGATAGTCTATGTACTGCTCCCTCACACTGCAGATTCAGATAGAGTACAAATAATCTGATCTTTGAAAACCCAATGGGGAAATACAGTTTTCTTGCCATTGCTAGCATGAATACTGTGCTATTGTTACCCTGTTTCAGGGAGGACAGACTATTTCAGACTCTGGTCCAGAGTGTCAGACTGATTACTTAAGGACTGTTTGCTTGTTTCATTTAGACATTTGCTGGCAAGTGAAATGTGAGGATTTGGAAGCACATCTCTGATACAGTATTCTGTTCGTTGTATGGATGACTTTCAACTTTGGTATCAATATCAGGAACCTTTAAATATTCAAAGATAATTTTTGTGCCTCCTATTACTACTATCTGCTAATAGTGCCTTTCACAATTTATTTATGAAAGTATTGCATATTTTTAAATCACATATTAAAAAGCATTTAATTACATATTTTTCTTCCAACTCTCTTTTATACGTACTTTTGGTTCACATGAGTAGTTTTGTCTCTATTATTCTGACTGTCAGAGAAGGATAGTATGATCAGATACTTTTATGCATCACAGAATGATACATACATAAAAACTATGTATTTTAATTTTCTATGTGGTTTTTCTGTTTAGATATTTAATAGGGGGAACTGGTTGGTGTATTAATGTGTAAAAGATTGTAGTAGTTTGCAGAAGGAGGCTTAAGAGTTCTAACTTCTGAGGACAGGTTTACTGTTTTTAGGCTAAGTTACTGTGGAAGTGTTTATTTCCTTATTGAGAACTAATACATTGCTTTTGTCTTTCAGGGATATGTTTCTCACTATATTACAGGCACTTGTAAATGTCCTGAGTTCTGAGTCAGTGCTGCTGGAGGGAGGGAGTGGTGTGCTTTGTCTGGACTGGTTGACTTAGTTGCAGTCAGCCTGGTATTAATGAGGCAAAGGTCAGGAGTTCCATTTAGCTTCAGTCTGAGCGATGGCCAGTGAGTACACCTCTCACTCCCACCAGCTGTCTTGGAAATTCCTCGGTTGTCATTGGTCACAAAGGTGACTGGATTTGTGTGGATCTTTAAATATTAGAGGAAATTTAGCATAATGGTTAGGAACCCTGATCTGGAATTAGACAGTTCTGTCAGAATTCTTGGTCTGTGACCTTGGGAGAGTCCCTAAACCCCTCCAAGCCTCTGTTTCATCAATATTGAGTAGCTTAATATTTGGTTTGGGCATGTCCTGCTGTTGCTTTCTTTTTCCAAGTAGGAGTCAGCTGCTTAGACCTGTGGTTCCCCAATGCCAGATTATGGAGTGGTATCTGTGACAGATTTTTCACTTGTCTGAAGTGAAATGACAATGAATTAGCTTTTCATAAACTAAATGTATTGAATTTAAAATAATTTTTTTTCTAAAATTATCTTTTACCATTTTTAGTATAAGTATATTAGTTCATTTAGGAAATAATGATGATGGTAACTGGTAGTTATTTTCTTTTTAAATGTCCTTGGCAAAAATTTAAAGTTGGCAACTCTGTGCTTATCGGCCCTTTTTATTTTTTTAAGATATGGTTATGTGAAATCTGAAAATCTTGGTTTAAACAGAACCAGGGGATTGGTGGACAGCACTTATTTATGCATATTCAGGTTAGGCTTGGAGTACATTATACTCTTCTGTTACACTGCAGGGGTTGTATTATGATTCTTACCATCACTGAATTAAATTTTGCCAAGTTTTATGTTAATACTTATAGCACATTTCAAGGGACAGTGAGATTATTTTCAGTTCAAATAAGTTGCCCCAGGTTATTTAAGGCTCTGTTTCTCAACCAGAGACCCAGGAGGAAACTGACTATCTGTGGGGCCTGCTCAGGGTGCTGCTTAAGTCATTACTCTGTTGACTAGCCAACAAGATAAATAATTTGTCTTTGACATAGTGAAGTAGTAGCAGTTGGCTTTCCTTTTCACCTCTTCTGAAGGAAAGATCTTTGAAGCTAGATTGAGAAAAGCTTTTTTATTTAATATAGCAAGTAAACCTTGTGCAAATATCAGTATTCAAAATGCTTTCTAGAGAAAGAGGAGTTCAGTACTTTGCATAATAAGTTATGTAAGTGGAGCCACAATAGTCCTCCTGGGGACAGGAACCAATTATTAGCATACATGCTTATTGACGCCCTCAGTTGTCTGGATGAGAAGCTTGACGCCTTGGTTCACTTAGAGGTGGTGGTGGGCAGTGGGGGTGGTACTTACGGTGCAAACCTAGCCTAAGTGACTGTTAAATTAAGGCTTAACATTTGGGGTTCTTTTGAGTGTTTTTGGTTAGATAATTTAAAAAATTGAAAGTGCTGTAGAAGTACTTAATATATGTTAGAATGCCTAAAGCAAAATGTTCAGCTTCAGTTGAAATAGCTTAGGCCCTCTGTCTTTTAAAGAAAACTGGAGGTTTGCTGCTTTCAATGTTAAGGATGTTATTGCTTTGTAGAGTTGTGTATTATTCTCTTTGGTAAATAAAAAAACATGGAATTAATTTATTTTAATAGAGCTTAAATTTTTCCTCCAAAGTACTTCTAATGACAGAAATGAATGGTATGCTCAGAAGTCTGGAGATGCAGCCCAGCGTCCTGCTATCAGTAGAAAATTTGATGATGCCCTACAGGCATCATGAAAAAAAAAAGCGTACAGATTTTATTTTTAAAAATTCATATGAATTATGTGTTTGCTATTCTCTATCTGTGTAAACAGTGTTCTAAACAGTGTCAGCTAAAATTGGTGCTCCCTAGAACGGGTGGTATATTCATCCTGTGGGTTTTTATATCCCAACGACATGGCTTGTATTACAGTTTAGTAACACTGTGCTTAACTATTTAATCTTCGTTCATTAAAAAAAATCTTGTGTTATTATGGTTTTTGGTGGGACATAAGGGATGGTGACCAATTCCTGACACTTTCTATATATTTTTTATTTTGGTATCATTAATATACAATTACATGAGCAACATTGTGATTATTAGAGTCCCGCCATTATCAAGTCTCCCCCACATACCCCATTTTAGTCACTGTCCATCAGCGTAGTGAGATGCTATAGTCACTACTTGTCTTCTCTGTGCTGTACTGCCTTCCCCATGCCCCCCACCACATTATGTGTGCTAATCGTAATGCCCCTTTTTCCCTTTATTCCTTCACCTTTCCCACCCCCCCATCCCTTTCCCTTTGGTAACTGTTCGTCCATTCTTGGGTTCTGTGAGTCTGCTACTGTTTTGTTCCTTCAGTTTTTGCTTTTTTCTTATACTCCACATATGAGTAAAATAATTTGATACTTGTCTTTCTCCACCTGGCTTATTTCACTGAGCATAATACCCTCTAGCTCCATCCATGTTGTTGCAAATGGTAGGATTTGTTTTCTTCTTATGGCTGAATAATATTCCATTGTGTATATGTACCACATCTTCTTTATCCATCCATCTACTACTTTCTGTATATTTTTAACAATCAGCAAAATGTTTTAAATACTACGAAAGAGCTTTAATTTCATAGAAATAAAATGACTTTAAAAGGAAATTGAATCAATTTTAAGATACTGTTTTATATTTAAGATACTCAATATCAATATATTTTTTAGTGTTATAGGAAAAATGGCAGCACTGTCTGATAGAACTTTCTGCAATGGTGGAAATGGTCTGTATTTGCTATTCAATATAATGATCCTAATATGACTACTGAGCACTTAACATGTGTCTAGTATTACAGAGGAACTAAATCTTAAATTTTATTTAATTTTAATGAGTTAAATGTGAATAGCCACTTCTGGCTGTTGGCTGCTGTATTAGATTGCAGCTCTGCAGGGCAAGGAATAGGGAGAAGAGAGGTTGGAAATCTTCATTCCACCTATCAGCTCAGTTGTAGGCAGAGATTAGGGTTTGGTAAGTGTTTGTTGAATGAAAGAGTGAATCTTTCTTTGTTTCAATTTTAAAGACTAAGGTTTGTGACGTATTCTAGATTTTTAGGGAGTGGTCACTTTTTTTGTTCTGTGTTGATTAAAAAATTTTTTTATTATAAAGGCATAATAAATGTACAGTTTATGTAATTATAGAATGAACTACCATGTACCACTAACTGGCTTGAAAAATAGAACACTGCCTGCATCTTTGAAGCTCCTTTTACTCTTCACCATTTGTGTTCTCTGACATACTTCCTAAGAAACCGCCATCTGAATTTTGTGTTAATTGTTCCCTTACTTTTCTTTTACTCTTAATGAATGTATTATTTAAAAAAGTCTATTTCCTTCTCTCTTCAAGTTTGGAAGTTCAACTCTATGTAGTTTTCCTTTATTTTATTTCTCCCTGACTCCCAACAAATTAGATATTATTATTGTTTTAAATACTTGTTTGATTTGCCTGTTTATTTTCAAAGGGCCTTTGCTCATCATTCCCTTGTACTTCTTGCCCTCCTGTCAGGGATCTGAGATCAGTTTTTCTCTGCCTGAAATAATATGGTTTAGAGTTTTCTGTAGTGAGGGTCTGTTGTTGGAAAACTTTTTGTTTGAAAGTATCTTTATCTTAGTCTCATTCCTGAAGATGGTTTTTCTGAGTGTGCATTCTTTGGTAGCAGTTTTTTTTTTTCTTTATTAATAGATTTTGTTCCATTCTCTTCTGGCTTTAAATGCTGTTGAAAAATTTGTAATCCATGTAATTGTCATTCCTTTATAGGTATCTGTTGTTTCATTATTTATTTGCTGGTTTCAGAATGTTTTCTTTGTCCTTGGCGTTCTTTTGCACTTTCATTTTGATATGTCGACAAGTTGATTTTATTTATCATCGTTGGAATTCACTAGGCCATGGAATCTGAAGATGGATGTCTTTCAACAGTTTTGAAGAATTTCCGGCCATTTTCTCTTCTGTATTGTTTATCCTGAACTTGTGTTTGTATTTGAAGTATGTCAGATGTTCTTACTTTGCCCACACCCCACCAGTGCCTCTTAACCCTTGTTTGGTATCTTCCATTTTTTTATCTTTCTGTGTTGTGTTCTGCAAAATTAGTGTCTTTTCTTCCAGTTAGTTAATTTTTGTTTTAGCTGTGTTCAACTAGTTTGCTGAATTATTTTTGATATTTTTCACTTTATTTTAAGTATTATTTCCACTTTTGTTGTAAAATATACATAAATATGATTTGCCATTTTAACTATTGTAAGTTGTACATTAAGTGCATTCACACTATTGTGGAACCATCACCATTGTCCATCACCAGAAACTGAAAGCTGTACCCATTAAACAGTAAGTCCTGTTCCTCTACCCAGCCCCTGGCAACAACTATTTTACTTTTTTTGTCTATGACTTGAACTATTCACCTCATGTGAGTGGGTCATATGATATTTGTCCTTTGCTGTCTGATTTATTTAACTTAGCATAATGTTTTCAAGGTTCATCCATGTTGTAGCATGTTCATTCAGTTTTTTGAAAGTTTCATTTACTACATTTTTTCATTTGTACAAGTTTCACTTAGTTCCTTTTTAAGACTTTGTTTTTTAGGTAGTCTTATTCTTTTGGTCATGTTCTCAAGATATCTTTTATTTCTTAAAAACCTATTACAAATTTAAGAAATTAGGATGCTAACCAATTATACTTTGTGTCTGATAATTCCAATATCTGACATCTTTACATGTGCTTCTGCTATTTGTTTGGTGACTCTTGCTGCCCTGCTTTCTTGTCTGTTTTGTAATTTGTAAAGTTCTTTAAGACTTTTTCTGTATTAATTTCGCAGGTTGATTTTTAATACTACTTGAATTGTATAGCTTAGAGCTTATTAAGTAAACTCTGAGGTTAGTATCCAATTAAACTTTGTTTTGAAATAATTTCAAACTTAACAAAAAAGTTGCAAGAATGACACATAGACTCATATATATCCTTTATCCATATCCACCAATTCTTAACATTTTGACATATTTGTCTTTTGGCATACACACACATTCATGTTTATTTTTGTGAGTCATTAAAGAGTAGGTTGCATGCCTTTTTTGCCTCTTAATACCTCAGGATGTCTTTCCTAAGAACAAGGATATTCCCTTATGTAATCACAGTACCATTATCAAATTTCAGAAATATAAAATGATAAATAGTTCAATCAGCATTTTATATTTCAATTCACACATCTCATGATCACATATTGTAGTTGGTAACGTATTTTCTTACCATTTCTCTTTAGTCTCGTTTAGTTTGGAAGATTTCCTTTGCCTGCCTTTGTCTTTCCTGCAATTGAAGAATAGACATCAGTTATTATGTAGGAAGTTTTTCCATTTGGGTTTATCTGCTTTGATCTGATTGCCTCATGATTATTTATTTATCCAGTTAGACCTCTAGAAAAGCCATGTGCCCCTCTCAGGGTATCACGTCTGGATGTACATAATGTTCATTTGCCCCTTGTTAATTAAATTTTGATGAAGGTATTGTCTGGTTTATTCACTTTATAGTTACTATTTATTTTCCCTTGCAACTAATAATCACTCTGCAGGAAGGTATCCTAGTGTTTTGTTTTTTTCTTAATGAAAAACTTAAGTACAGTAATAAGATACCTTTCATTTGTATAGTGCTTTCTACTTTGACAAACTTTTTTATATTTCATGATTTTATTTTAATATTCGTGACAGGTAGTGTCTATTTTACAGTTCTGGAAACTAAGAGTCAGAGACATGTTATTGGAATTCAAATCCTGGTTTACTTAAGAATTTTTTTACGAAGTACAGTGCTTTCTAAGTTACTAGATAGACTGTAAACTTAGGGCATGGTCTGTGTCTTGTTCACTGTTAAATAGTGAGTACCTAGGACTGTGGAATGAATTAGTAATATAGAGTTGCTATCTAATGTAAGGTTCTTGTAAGGTAGTAGTTCCGTTGTAATTGTATTATTTATTTATACATTTTATATTTACATAGGAATATAGACATGAATAAGTATATACATATAATTACATATAAATATAATTGCTGAGAGAATAAAGCTTGTGCAGAAGGGATTTTTGATGCCTTGCATACTTGTAGCTAAATTTTTTCAGATCAGAAAGTTGATGAATTTATACGTAGCAAAGAAAATTTGGCTTTCTTTGCTTAACTGAAAGCATTAAGTGATAAAGGTTAGTGAGACAGATTTTCTGGTACTAATTCAGTTCTTTTTCCAGTTATTAAACAAGTCTTTAAGATTTGGCTGATCAAGATGAAATGACTTAAGGTTTTCCTTAGGTTACTAGGATGTAGTGTTGGTTAATGTAATCTTGTGACTGGTGAATTGGTGTAAGCTGGGCTCTATCCAAATTCACCCCTTTCTACTTGTACCTTCAACCTCCTAGTTTCAGTTAAAGCTGAGAATAGGGCGTGGCGGTTGAATCTTGGTCAGAACATGAATTTACCTATTGACTGATTGATTCAGGAAATAGTTATTGGGGGCCCACTATGTATCAAGAACCATGCTTGTCATTGAGGTTAAAATGGTGAATTAAGATATGTGGTGTTGCTGTCCTGAAGCACAATCTAGAGATGACCAACTGTTACACCCTCTGTATGAGTCATTTTGTTTTATTCATTTTGTTATCATTAATCTACAATTACATGAAGAACATTATGTTTACTAGACTCCTCCCTTCAAGTCCCCTCCACAAACCCCATTACAGTCACTGTTCATCAACGTAGTAAGGTGCTGCAGAATCACTACTTGTTTTCCCTGTGTTGCACCTCCCTCCCTATACCCCCCCACAATATACATGCTAATCGTAAGGCCCCCTTTCTTTTTCCCCACCCTTGTCCCTTCCTTCCCACCCATCTTCCCCAGTTCCTTTCCCTTTGGTTAACTGTTAGTCCATTCTTGGGTTCTGTGATTCTGCTGCTGTTTTGTTCCTTCAGTTTTTCTTTGTTCTTATACTCCACATATGAGTGAAATCATTTGGTACTTGTCTTTCTCCACCTGGCTTATTTCACTGAGCATAATACCCTCTAGCTCCATCCATGTTGTTGCAAATGGTAGGATTTGTTTTCTTCTTATGGCTGAATAATATTCCATTGTGTATATATACCACATCTTCTTTATCCATTCACCTACTGATGGACATTTAGGTTGCTTCCATTTCTTGGCTATTGTAAATAGTGCTGCGATAAACATAGGGGTGTATCCGTCCTTTTCAGACTGGCCTGCTGCATTCTTAGGATAAATTCCTAGAAGTGGAAATCCTGGGTCAAATGGTATTTCTCTTTTAAGCATTTTGAGGAACCTCCATACTGCTTTCCACAATGGTTGAACTAATTTACATTCCCAAAAACAGTGTAGGAGGGTTCCCCTTTTTCCACAACCTCGTCAACATTTGTTGTTGTTTGTCTTTTGGATGGTGGCGATCCTTACTGGTGTGAGGTGATATCTCATTGTGGTTTTAATTTGCATTTCTTTGATGACAAGTGATGTGGAACATCTTTCTGTGTGTCTGTTGACCATCTGAATTTCTTCTTTAGAGAACTGTCTATGCAGCTCCTCTGCCCATTTTTAAATTGGATTATTTACTTTTTGTTTGTTGAGGTGTGTGTGAGCTCTTTATATATTTAGGGTGTCAACCCTTTATCGGATCTGTCATTTATGAATATATTCTCTCATACTGTAGGGTACCTTTTTGTTCTATTGGTTGTGTCCTTTGCTGTACAGAAGCTTTTCACCTTGTTGTAGTCCCACTTGTTCATTTTTGCTTTTGTTTCCCTTGCCCAGGGATATATGTTCATGAAGAAGTTGCTCATGTTTATGTCCAAGAGATTTTTGCCTTTGTTTTTTTCTAAGAGTTTTATGTTTTAATGACTTATATTCAGGTCTTTGATCCATTTTGAATTTACTTTTGTGTATGGGGTTAGACAGTGATCCAGTTTCATTCTCTTACATGTAGCTGTCCAGTTTTGCCAGCACCATCTGTTGAAGAGACTGTCATTTCCCCATTGTATGTCTATGGCTCCTTTGTCATATATTAATTGACCATATATGTTTGGGTTAATGTCTGGAGTCTCTATTCTGTTCCTCTGGTCTGTGGCTCTGTTCTTGTGCCAGTACCAAACTGTCTTGATTACTGTGGCTTTGTAGTAGAGCTTGAAGTTGGGGAGCAAGGGATCTTGCTTTTTTTGTACAATAAAGATCCCTCCCACTTTATTCTTCCTTCTCAGGATTGCTTTGGCTATTCAGGGTCTTTGGTGGTTCCGTATGAATTTTAGAACTATTTGTTCCAGTTCATTGAAGAATGCTGTTGGTAATATGATAGGGATTGCATCGAATCTGTATATTGCTTTGGGCAGGATGGCCATTTTGACGCTATTAATTCTTCCTAACCAAGAGCATGGGATGAGTTTCCATTTGTTAGTGTCCTCTTTAATTTCTCTTAAGAGTGTCTTATAGTTTTCAGGGTATAGGTCTTTCACTTCCTTGGGTAGGTTTATTCCTAAGTATTTTATTCTTTTTAATGCAATTGTGAATGGAATTGTTTTCCTGATTTCTCTTTCTATTAGTTCATTGTTAGTGTATAGGAAAGTCACAGATTTCTGTGTGTTAATTTTGTATCCTGCAACTTTGCTGTATTCCGATATCAGTTCTAGTTTTGGAGTGGAGTCTTCAGGGTTTTTTATGTACAATATCATGTCATCTGCAAATAGTGACAGTTTGACTTCTTCTTTACCAATCTGGATTCCTTGTATTTCTTTGTTTTGTCTACTTGCCGTGGCTAGGACCTCCAGTACTATGTTGAATACCAGTGGGGAGAGTGGGCATCCCTGTCTTGTTCCCGATCTGAGAGGAAAAGCTTTTAGCTTCTCACTGTTCAGTATGATGTTGGCTGTGGGTTTATCATATATGGCCTTTATTATGTTGAGGTACTTGCCCTCTATACCCATTTTGTTGAGAGGTTTTATCATGAATGGATGTTGAATTTTGTCGAATGTTTTTTCAGCATCTATGGAGATGATCATGTGGTTTTTGTCCTTCTTTTTGTTGATGTGGTGGATAATGTTGATGGATTTTCAAATGTTGTACCATCCTTGCATCCCTGGGATGAATCCCACTTGGTCATGGTATATGATCCTTTTGATGTATTCTTTTTTTTGTTATCATTAATCTACAATTACATGAAGAACATTATGTTTACTAGGCTCCCCCCTTCACATACCCCTTCACAGTCTCTGTCCATCAGCATAGTAAGATGGTGTAAAATCACTACTTGTCTTCTCTGTGTTGCACAGCCTTCCCCGTGTCCCCCCACCTGCCACACTATACATGCTAACCTTTTGATATATTTTTGAATTTGGTTTGCTAATATTTTGTTGAGTATCTTTGCATCTATGTTCATCAGGGATTTTGGTCTGTAATTTTCTTTTTTGGTTGGGTGTTTGCCTGGTTTTGGTATTAGAGTGATGTTGTCTTCATAGAATGAGTTTAGGAGTATTCCCTCTGCTTCTATTTTTTGGAAAACTTTAAGGAGAATGGGAATTATATCTTCTCTGTATGTCTGATAAAATTCTGAGGTAAATCCATCTGGCCTGGGGATTTTCTTCTTGGGTAGGTTTTTGATTACCACTTCAATTTCTTTGCTGGTAATTGGTTTGTTTAGATTTTGTGTTTCTTCCTTGGTCTGTCTTGGAAGGTTATATTTTTCTAGGAAGTTGTCCATTTCTTCTAGGTTTTCCAGCTTGTTAGCATATAGGTTTTCACAGTAGTCTCTGATAATTCTTTGTATTTCTGTGGGATCCGTCGTGATGTTTCCTTTCTCATTTCTTATTGTGTTGATTTGTGCTGATTCTCTTTTTCTCTTAGTAAGTCTGGCTAGAGGCTTATCTATTTTGTTTATTTTCTCAAAGAACCAGCTCTTGGTTTCATTGATTTTTGCTATTGTTTTATTCTTCTCAATTTTATTTATTTATTCTCTGATCTTTATTATGTCACTCCTTCTGAAGTCTCCTAAAATGAATGCATTGCATTCTATTTCCTCCTTTAGTTCTGTTAGTATTTGTTTCACATATACTGGTGCTCCTGTGTTGGGTGCATATATATTTATAATGGTTATATCATCTTGTTGGACTGAGCCCTTTATCATTATGTAATGTCCTTCTTTATCTCTTGTTACTTTCTTTGTTTTTAAGTCTATTTTGTCTGATACTAGTACTGCAGCACCTGGTTTTTTCTCCCTGTTGGTTGTATGAAATATCTTTTTTCATTCCTTGACTTTTAGTATATGCATGTTTTTGGGTTTGAGGTGAGTCTCTTGTAAGCAGCATATAGATGGGTCTTGTTTTTTTATCCATTCAGTGACTCTATGTCTTTTGATTGGTGCATTCAGTCCATTTACATTTAGGGTGATTATTGATAGGTATGTACTTATTGCCATTTCAGGCTTTAGATTCGTGGGTACCAAAGGTTCCAGGTTACTTTCCTTACTATCTAAGAATCTAACTTAACTCACTTAGTATGCTGTTACAAACACAGTCTAAAGGTTCTTTTCTGTTTCTCCTCCTTTTTCTTCCTCCTCCATTCTTTATATATTAGATATCATATTCTGTACTTTTTGTCTATCCCCTTGATTGACTTTGGGGATAGTTAATTTACTTTTGCATTATTTAGTAATTAGCTCTTCTGTTTTCCTTACTGTGGTTTTATTACCTCTGGTGACAGCTATTCAAC
This sequence comes from Manis pentadactyla, assembly GCF_030020395.1. Classification (NCBI taxonomy): domain Eukaryota; kingdom Metazoa; phylum Chordata; class Mammalia; order Pholidota; family Manidae; genus Manis; species Manis pentadactyla. Next base: position 56,216 of record NW_026644758.1, read on the forward strand.
CTTAGGAACACTTCCATCTAGAGCAGTCCCTCCAAAATAGACTGTAGAGTAGGTTTCTGGGAGGTAAATTCTCTCAGCTTTTGCTTATCTGGAAATTGTTTAATTCCTCCTTCAAATTTAAATGATAATCTTGCCGGATAAAGTAATCTTGGTTTCAGGCCCTTCTGCTTCATAGTATTAAATACATCATGCCACTCCCTTCTTGCCTGTAAGGTTTCTGCTGAGAAGTCTGATGTTAGCCTGATGGACTTTCCTTTGTATGTGATTTTATTTCTGCCTCTGGCTGCTTTTAACAGTCTGTCCTTATTGTTCATCTTTTCCATTTTAATTACTATGTGTCTTGATGTTGTCTTCCTTGGGTCCCTTGTGTTGGGAGATCTGTGGATCTCCATGGCCTGAGAGACTATCTCCTTCCCCAGATTGGGGAAGTTTTCAGCAACTACCTCCTCCAAGACACTTTCTATCCCTTTCTCTCTCTTCTTCTTCTTCTGGTATCCCTATAAAGTGAATATTGTTCCATTTGGATTGGTCACACAGTTCTCTCAATATTCTTTCATTCTTAGAGATTCTTTTTTCTCTCTGTGCCTCAGCTTCTTTTTATTCCTCTTCTCTAGTTTCTATTTCATTTATTGTCTCCTCCACTGTATCCAACCTGCTTTTAATACCCTCCATCGTGTTCTTTAACGATTGGATCTCTGACCTGAATTCATTCCTGAGTTCTTGGATGTCTTTCTGTACCTCCATTAGCATGTTGATGATTTTTATTTTGAACTCCCTTTCGGAAAGAGTCACGAGATCCAAATCATTTAAATATTTCTCGGGAGTTGTGTTAATAATTTAACTGTTTACCACGTTTCTTTGGCGTTTCATATTTGTATATGGTACCTTCTAGTGTCCAGAAGCTCTATTCTGGAGCTGCTCAGCCCCTGAAGCAATGTCGGGGGTCACAGTGGAGCGGTACTTGGGGTAGGAAAGAGCTGTTCCCTGCCTCCTGGCTCCTGTGCCTGTTTCCACTGCCTGAACCAGTGGGCCAAGCACACAGATACAAGCTTCTGTCTCGGAGCAGCTGGGTATGGATCCCTGTTTTCCACAAGTGGCTGCAATCCCAGTCTCCCCAGTAACTCCGCCTGTCCCAGCTTTCCAACTCCGTAATCAGAAGAGTACGATGAAAGCACCATGAAATGTAGGTTTGTGCCTGGAGCGCAGATCTCCGGAGCTAGGTATTCAGCAGTCCCAGGCCTTCCACTCCCTCCCTGCTCCGTTTCTCTTCCTCCCACCGGTGAGCTGGGGTGGGGGAGGGGATCGGGTCCCGCCGAGCCATGGCTCTGGTACGTTACCCCATTCGGTGAGGTCTGCTCTTTTCTCCAGGTGTGTGCAGTCTGGTGCCATCCTCTTTCCTGTTGCTCTCTCAGGATTCGTTGCGCCAACTATATTTTCTAATTGTATCCAGTTTTAGGAGGAAGCCTCTGTCTCTCTCCTCTCACGCCGCCATCTTTAATCCTTCCCCGAAATTCTGTATTAGTCATTTATATATTTAAATTGAATATGCGTAAGTAAATCTTATTTATATTTGTTGAAATTTTTCTGGCATGGGAGAAAATTCTGAAGGTGATTTCATAATGGATTATGTCAGTACAGGGTTCGAGATTCAAAGCTATTCAGTTAAGCATATTCTGAAAATTGACTGATATTTTCATTTAAGTTGAAGCTTTTTTTTTGAAGACTGGCGCCAGAAAATTATGTTCAGTCTAAGAACTGCTATTTGTCTCCTATGAGGTTTTGTGCAGTAGGTAAATAGTACACTGTAGTGCCTTGGAAGTTATATATTAACCTGCCTCATTTTACATTCCCTTATCTGCCTGCCCCTCAAAAATAAGCTCAATCTTGAGATAGAAGTGCATATTTCTTTCAACTTTTATTCTGAGGTAGAGACTCAGGAAGTTGTAAAAATAGTAGGGTTCTATAAACTCTCCACTCAGTTTCCCCAATGGTGGTAACTTATATAGCTGCCATACAGTGTGAAAACTCGGAGGCTGATTGATGTTGGTACATTACTGTTACCTCAACTACAGACTGTGTGCAGATTTCACCATTTTTTTAAAACCTGCATTTGTGTGTGTGCGTGTGTGTGTAGTTCTTTGCAGTTTTGTCCCATGTTAGTTTTGTGCAGCCTCTACCACAGTCAAGATACAAAGTTGTTCCATCATCACAAAAGAACTCGTTAGTGCTGCCTCTATGTATTAACCCCCAGCCCGTCTTGTCATTTTGAGAGCTGTGTGAATGAAATCTTAGAGTACTTAACCTCTTGAGATGCATGTTTTAAAAATATAATTTGTTTTCATTCTAATAAGTCACATTTCAAAAAGGTTAAATAATAGAAAAAACATGAATCCGTCACTCTAATACAGTCATCATTTTGGAGTTTTTTACAGCTTTTTCATGTGATGTTTTATATCATAGTATATGCTCAGTTTCATTTGCTTCTTCATTTTTTAATTGAATTCTAGTTGATATTCAGTATTGGTTTCAAATATACAACATAATGATTTGACATTATTAAATGCTTACCCCAATTAGTTGTTTGCTGCCTTTTTTAGAACAATGTACTATTTTCTGTGTCACTGTCATACTTAATTTTTGCTATTTTCAGGAATGTTGCAGGAAACACCTTTGGGCATATAGATTTCTTCATATTTTTAGCTATTTCCTCAGGGCAGACTTCCAGATGTGTGGTATTGAGCCAGAGGATATGAGCTAATTTACGTCTCCTCTCACAACAGAATCCTTGATAGCAGTGTTACAACAAACTTTATGTCATTAAGAAAACAAAGCTAATACTCAAAAACACTGAATTCTTACAGGAACTAGAAAGTGTGGCTTGATTTCATTGCATCGATTAAGTCATGCCTTAGAGGATTTACTAGACTTGAAACATTAGGTCAAATTGCTTCTCAAAGGATGGTATTATCAGTATTCTTTTACTGTTTCCTTATTAGATCAGAAATTAGTGCTATTTCCCCTCCTTCCATAATGGGTGAAAAAAGTACTTCATTGTTCTAATTTTAGAGTGCACTTTTTTATGTAACAGTTTTTCCATATAGAGTAAAATTGATTATAATGTCAAAATGACATGGACTTTTAAAAATATGATTTTGCTTTTAAGTAATTTGGAAAAGCATTTTAATATCTGTGCCAGTGTTCAGTGGTTCTTAGCAAGAGGTTGAATCACCAGATTCTTCTCTACCTTTCCTGTAACTTTTTAGCTTCCAGGTTTGTTAAAACTTGCAAAATGATTGCCAATTTGTACACTGCTTCTTTCTGATCTCTGACTTCATCTCATGGTTACTCTTCTCCATTGGATCCTCGACCTTTTCCCCTGTCCCCTCTTCAGAGAGCTGCTGCTCCCTCCACAGGTGCCACACCAGCACATCAGTTCTTGTCAGCTTTAAGTGCCAGGTTGTGCTGTCATGTCAGTGTGTTACCGTACAGTCATCCTTAAGGCTCTGGATAACCCTGGGAGACTAGCAACACTCTGGAGTATTGGGTGGCTTCACTTTTTAATGTCCACTGCACAGGTTCTATGGCTAATATTGTATGGAGTATGTATAATAATGTACACGAAAAGGAGAAACAACAGAGTAACAAGGAAATTGTGCATCTTTTCCTTTTTTGTGTGTTTTGGAAGATAGTAGTACTATATTCTTAGACCAGCAGACCATTAGGGTAATAACAGAGTCGTGAAATTAAAACAGATGTTTTTAATTGAATGTTATTAAGAGCCAGGCACTGTGCCTTAGTACTTTTATTTAGTCTTCCCAATATTCCTATAAATTTTTGAGGTAGCTATATAAGAAGATCTTATGTGATGTTGAATAAATAACTGAAAAGGTTGGTTAGCAGAAAGTCATTACAAAAGATACGTATTTTCTGTTTTAACTCAAATATGCATTCTTTCATCATTTTTTCCAGTAGAACATCAAGGTTTTTCTCTGTGGCTGGTTCCTTTGATTATAGTTCTGAAATGCCTTTTTAGCATAATCCACACCCATGAGATGTTACTGATTAAGTAGCCTAATAGTATCTCTTGATTCTAAAAGGAGAATTTAAAGGCACTTGTGGTGTATTATATAAAATCCTTCTACACTTCTATGCTATTTTCCCTATTATTTTATCTATATATGTTTTATATATATATATATAATTCCATAAAACTTCAAAAAATATCCTTTGAATTTTTAAATTATTTATTATTATTTTTTAGTATAATTAATCTACAATTACATGAGGAACATTATGATTACTAGACTCCCCCATCACCAAGTCTCCCCCACAACCCCTATTACAGTCACTGTCCATCAGTGTAGGAAGATGCTGTAGAATCACTACTTGTCTTCTCTGTGTTGCACAGTCCTCAAGGTGCCCCCGCCCCCCACATTATACATGCTATTCGTAATGCCCCCTTTCTTCCCCCCCCTTATCCTTCCCTTCCCACCCATCCTCCCCAGTTCCTTCCCTTTGGTAACTGTTAGTCCATTCTTGGGTTCTGTATTTCTGCTGCTGTTCTGTTCCTTCAGTTTTTTTCTTTGTTCTTATACTCCACATATGAGTGAAATCATTTGGTATTTGTCTTTCTCTGCCTGTCTTACTTCACTGAGCATAACACTCTTGCTCCATCCATGTTGTTGCAAATGATAGGATTTGTTTCCTTCCTATGGCTGAATAATATTCCATTGTGTACATGTACCATATCTTCTTTATCCATTCATCTCCTGCTGGATACTTAGGTTGCTTCCATTTCTTGGCTGTTGTAAATAGTGCTGCGATAAACATAGGGGTGCATATTTCTTTTTCAAACTGGGCTGCTGCATTCTTAGGGTAAATTCCTAGGTCAAATGGTATTTCTATTTTGAGCTTTTTGAGGAACCTCCATACTGCTTTCCACAATGGTTGAACTAATTTACATTTCCACCAGCAGTGTAGGAGGGTTCCCCTTTCTCCGGATTCTCACTGGTACTTGTTGTTGCTAGCCTTTTTGAGATTCGCCATCCTAAGTTGTGTGATGTGATTTCTCTTTGTGGTTTTAATTTGGATTTCCCTGATAATTAGAAATGTGGGGCATCTTTTCATGTGCCTGTTGGCCATCTGAATTTCGTCTTTGGAGAACTGTCTGTTCAGCTCTTCTGACCATTTTGTAATCAGATTTTTTGCTTTTTGTTTGTTCAGGTGCATGAGCTCTTTATATATTTTGGATGTCAACCCTTTATCGGATCTGTCATTTATGAATATATTCTCCCATACTGTAGGATGCCTTTTTGTTCTATTCGTGGTGTCCTTTGCTGTACAGAAGCTTTTCAGCTTGATATAGTCCCACTTGTTCATTTTTGCTTTTGTTTCCCTTGCCCAGGGAGATAAGTTCATGAAGAAGTCACTCATGTTTATGTCCAAGAGATTTTTGCCTCTGTTTTCCTCCAAGAGTTTTATGGTTTCATGACTTACTTCAGGTCTTTGATCCATTTTGAATTTACTTTTGTGTATGGGGTTAGACAGTGATCCAGTTTCATTCTCTTACATGTAGCTGTCCAGTTTTGCCAATACCAGCTGTTGAAGAGGCTGTCATTTCCCCATTGTAGGTCCATGGTTCCTTTATCATATATTAATTGTATATGTTTGGGTTAATATCTGGACTCTCTGTTCTGTTCCACTGGTCTGTGGCTCTGTCCTTGTGCCAGTACCAAATTGTCTAAATTACTGTGGCTTTGTAGTACAGTTTGAAGTTGGGAAGCGAGATGCCCCCAGCGTTATTCTTCCTTGTCAGGATTGCTTTGGCTATTTGGGGTGTTTGGTGGTTCCATATGAATTTTAAAACTATTTGTTCCAGTTCATTGTATAATGTTGTTGGTATTTTAATAGGCATTGCATTGAATCTATAGATTGCTTTAGGCAGGATGGCCATTTTGACAATATTAATTCTTCCTAGCCAAAAGCATGGAATGAGTTTCCATTTGTTAGTGTACTCTTTAATTTATCTCAAGAGTGTCTTGTAGTTTTCAGGGTATAAGTCTTTCACTTCCTTGGTTAGGTTTATTCCTAGGTATTTGATTCTTTTTGATGCAATTGTGAATGGAATTGATTTCCTGATTTCTCTTTCTGTTAATTGATCATTAGTGTATAGGAAAGCAACAGATTTCTGTGTATTTTGTATCCTGCATCTTTGCTGAATTCAGGTATGAGTTCTAGTAGTTTTGGAATGGAGTCTTTAGGGTTTTTTATGTACAATATCATGTCATCTTTAAATAGTGACAATTTGACTTCTTCTTTACCAATCTGGATGCTATGTGTTTCTTTGTTTTGTCTAATTGCCATGGCTAGTACCTCCAGTGCTATATTTAGTAACAGTGGGGAGAGTGGGCATCCCTGTCTTGTTCCTGATCTTAGAGGGACAGCTTTCAGCTTCTCACTGTTCAGTATGATGTTGGCTGTGGGTTTTTTGTATATGGCATTTATTATGTTGAAGTACTTGCCCTCTATACCCATTTTGTTGAGAGTTTTTATCATGAATGGATGTTGAATTTTGTCGAATGCTTTTTCACCATCTCTGGAAATGATCATGTGGTTTCCGTCCTTCTTTTTGTTTACGTGGTGGATGATGTTGATGGATTTTTTAATGTTGTACCGTGCTTGCATTCCTGAGATGAATCACTCTTGATCATGGTGTATGATTATGTTGATGTATTTTTGAATTTGGTTTGCTAATATTTTGTTGAATATTTTTGCATCTGTGTTCATCAGGGATTTTGGTCTGTAATTTTCTTTATTTGTGGTGTCTTTGCCTGGTTTTGGTATTAGAGTGGTACTGGCTTTACAGAATGAGTTTGGAAGTATTCCCTCTGCCAATATTTTTTGGAAAACTTTAAGGAGAATCAGTATTATGTCTTCTCTATATGTCTGATAAAATTCAGCAGTGAAACCATCTGGCCCGGAAGTTTTGTTCTTGGGTAGTTTTTTGATTATCTCTTCAATTTCTTTGCTGGTAATTGGTTTGTTTAGATTTTGTGTTTCTTCCTTGGTCTGTCTTGGAAGGTTGTATTTTTCTAGGAAGTTGTCCTTTTCTTCTAGGTTTTCTAGCTTGTTAGCATATAAGTTTTCATAGTATTCTCTAATAAATCTTTGTATTTCTGTGGGGTCTGTTGTGATTTTTCTTTTCTTATTTCTGATTCTGTTGATGTGTGTTGATTCTCTTTCTGTCTTAATAAGTCTGGCTACGGGCTTATCTATTTTGTTTATTTTCTCAAAGAACCAGCTTTTGGTTTTATTGATTGATTTTCTATTTTATTCTCCTCAATTTTATTTATTTCTTCTCTGCTCTTTACTGTGTCCCTCCTTCTGCTGACTTATGGCCACATTTTTTCTTCTTTATCCAATTTCGAAAATTGTGCTTCAGACTATTCATTTGCGATTGTTCTTCCTTCTTTAAATATGCCTGGATTACTATATACTTGCCTCTTAAAACTTTTTGCTGCGTCCCACAGATTTTGGGGCTTTGTTTTGTTGTTGTCATTTGTTTCCATATATTGCTTGATCTCTATTTTAATTTGGTCGTTTATGCATTGATTATTTAGGAGCATGTTGTTAAGCCTCCATGTGTTTGTGAGCCTTTTTGTTTTCTTTGTACAATTTATTTCTAGGTTCATGACTTTGTGGTCTGAGAAAATGGTTGGTAGAATTTCAGTCTCTTTGAATTTACTGAGGCTCTTTTTGTGGCCTAGTATGCGGTCTATTCTGGAGAATGTTCCATGTGCACTTGAGAATTGTGTATCCTGCTGCTTTTAGGTGTAGAGTTCTGTAGATGTCTGTGAGTTGCCATCTGTTCTAGGGTGTTGTTCAGTGCCTCTGTGTCCTTATTTATTTTCTGTCTGGTGGATCTGTCCTCTGGAGTGAGTGGTGTGTTGAAGTCTCCTAAAATGAGTACATTGAATTCTGTTTCCTCCTTTAATTCTGTTACTATCTGTTTCACATATGTTGGTGCTCCTGTATTGGGTGCATATATATTTATAATGGTTATACCCTCTTGTTGGACTGACCCCTTTATCATTATGTAATGTCCTTCTTTATCTCTTGTTACTTTCCTTGTTTTGAAGTCTATTTTGTCTGATACTAGTACTGCAACACCTGCTTTTTCTCCCTGTTGGTTGCATGAAATATCTTTTTCTATCCCTTGACTTTTAGTCTGTGTATGTGTTTGGGTTTGAGGTGAGTCTCTTGTAAGCGGCATATAGATGGGTCTTGGTTTTTTATCCATTCTATTACTGTGTGTCTTTTGAGTGGTGCATTCAGTCCATTTATATTTATGGTGAATATTGAAAGACAAAGGTTCAAGGTTAGCTTCTTTACTGTCTTACCATCTTACTTAACTCACTTATTGAGCTATTATAAACACAGTCTGATGATTCTTTATTTCTCTCTCTTCTTATTCCTCCTCCTCCATTCTTTGTATGTTAGGTGTTTTTTCTTGTGTGTGTGTGTGTGTGTTTGTGTGTGTGTGTTTGCTTTTTTGTGTTTCCTTCAACTGCTTTTGTGTGTAGTTGATTTTATTTTTTGTCTTTAGTTTGTATTTGATTGTTCTGCTTTCCTTGTTGTGATTTTATTTTCTCTGGTGTCATCTGTTTAGCCTTAGGAGTGCTTCCATCTAGAGCAGTCCCTCTAAAATACCCTGTAGAGGTGGTTTGTGGGAGGCAAATTCCCTCAACTTTTGCTTGTCTGAGAATTGTTTAATCCCTCCTTCATATTTAAATGATAATCATTCTGGATACAGTATCCTTTGTTCAAGGCCCTTCTGTTTCATTGTGTTAAATATATCATGCCATTCTCTTCTGGCCTATAAGGTTTCTGTTGAGAAGTCTGATGATAGCCTGATGGGTTTTCCTTTGTGGGTGACCTTCTTTCTCTCTCTGGCTGCCTTTAATACTCTGTCCTTGTTCTTGATCTTTGCCATTTTAATTATTATATGTCTTGGTGGTGTCCTCCTTGGGTCCCTTGTGTTGGGAATTCTGTGGGCCTCCATGGTCTGAGCGACTATTTCCTTCCCCAGTTTGGAGAAGTTTTCAGCAATTATTTCTTTTTTTTTTTTTATAATTATTTTTTATTGAAGGGTAGTTGACGCACAGTATTACATTACATTAGTTTCAAGTGTACAACACAGTGATAAAACATTTATATACATAATTCTAGGTTCCAGCTATCACCCTACCAAGCTGTTACAATATCTTGACTATATTCCTTATGCTATACATTACATCCTGGTTACTTATTTATTTTACCATTGGAAGTCTGTCCTTTTTTTTTTTTTTTTTGTGAGGGCATCTCTCATGTTTATTGATCAAATGGTTGTTAACAACAATAAAATTCTGTATAGGGGAGTCAATGCTCAATGCACAATCATTAATCCACCCCAAGCCTAATTTTCGTCAGTCTCCAATCTTCTGAGGCATAACAAACAAGTTCTTACATGGAGAACAAATTCTTACATAATGAATAAGTTACATGGTGAACAGTACAAGGGCAGTCATCACAGAAACTTTCGGTTTTGCTCATGCGTTATGAACTATAAACAGTCAGTTCAAATATGAATACTCATTTGGTTTTTATACTTGATTTATATGTGGATACCACATTTCTCTCTTTATTATTATTATTTTTAATAAAATGCTGAAGTGGTAGGTAGATACAAGATAAAGGTAGAAAACATAGTTTAGTGTTGTAAGAGAGCAAATGTAGATGATCAGGTGTGTGCCTGTAGACTATGTGTTAATCCAAGCTAGACAAGGGCAATAAAACATCCACGGATGCAGAAGATTTCTCTCAGAACGGGGGCAATTATTTCTTCAAAGACACTTTCTATTCCTTTTTCTCTCTTTTCTTCTTCTGGTACCTGTACAATGCTGATATTGTTCCATTTGGATTGGTCACATAGTTCTCTTAATATTGTTTTAGTCCTGGAGATCCTTTTATCTCTCTCTGCATCAGCTTCTGTGCGTCCCTGTTCTCTGATTTCTATTCCATTAATGGCCTCTTGCATCTCCTCGAGTCTGCTCTTAAGTTCTTCCACGGATTGTTTTATTTCTGTACTCTCTCCCATCTTTATCCATTAGCTCTTGCATTTTTTCTGCAGCCCCATCCGCATGGTTATGACCTTTATTTTGAATTCTTTTTCAGGTAAATTGGTTAAATCTATGTCCCCTGGTTCCCTCTCAGGCAATGTCTGTGTGATTCTGGTCTGAATCAAATTCTTCTGCCTTTTCATGGCGATAGAGGTACCCGTGGGCGGTTGGTGGGTGTGTCACCTGGGAGAACAAAGTCCGTTTCCACTTGCTCATCGCCTTCCTCCCCTGTGAGAACGGCGACCCCTTGTGGCTTGTGTTGGGTAGCTGCTCTCCTCTGAGTCTGGTCTCAGGCTCCTGCTCCGCTATGGTGGGTCTGCGCCGGAGTGGGAATAGGCGGAAGGCTGTTTATCGCTGTGTGGGGCCTCATAGCTGTGCTGCCATCCAGGGGGTTGGGCGCCCGGAGTTCCCCGGGATTCCCAGCTGATGGGCTGAGTGTGCCAGACCACTTCCGTCCAGCTGTGAGTCCCTTTAAGACCTTCAAAAAGCACTCGCTTTTCTTTTTTCCCAGGGAAGCCGGCTGCGGGGACCCGTTTGCAGGTTTTACTGTTTCGTTTCCCTAGTATCCAGCACACAACACACTGTGTGTCTGCACTCCCAGTGCGTATGACTAGGGCTGGCTGTTTAGCAGCAGTCCTGGGCTCCCTCTCCCTCCCCGCTCTGACTCCTCTTCTCCCGCCGTGGAGCTAGGGTCAGGCGCACGCTCAGTTCCCGCCGGGCCTCGACTTGTATCTTATCCCCTTCATGAGGTGCTGGGTTCTCGCATATGTAGATGTAGCCTGGCTGTTGTCCTGTATCTTCTCATCTCACTTTTAGGAATAGTTGTATTTGTTGTATTTTCAAAAATATATATGGTTTTTGGAGATTTCCGCTGCCCTACACATGCTGCCATCTTGGCTCCCTGTTCCTTCAGTTTTCCTTCGTTGTTATACTCCACAAATGAGGGAAATCATTTGGCACTTGTCTTTCTCTGCCTTGCTTATTTCACTGAGCAGAATGTCCACCAGCTCCATCTGTGTTGTAGGAAATGGTAGGATTTGTCTCTTTGTTATGGCTGAATACTATTCCATTGTGTATATGTACCATATCTTCTTTATCCATTCATCTACTGATGGACACTTAGGTTGCTTCCATATCTTGGCTATTGTAAATAGTACTGCAATAAACATAGGAGTGCATATGTCTTTTTTTTTTTTGAGAGGGCATCTCTCATATTTATTGATCAAATGGTTGTTAACAATAAAATTCTGTATAGGGGACTCAATGCTCAATGCACAATCATTAATCCACCCAAGGCCTAATTTTTGTCAGTCTCCAATCTTCTGAGGCATAACAAACAAGTTCTTACATGGAGAACAAATTCTTACATAGTGAATAAGTTCTTACATGGTGAATAGTACAAGGGCAGTCATCACAGAAACTTTCGGTTTTGATCACGCATTATGAACTATAAACAATCAGGTCAAATATGAATATTCGTTTGATTTTTATACTTGATTTATATGTGGATACCACATTTCTCCCTTTATTATTATTATTATTATTATTTTTAATAAAATGCTGAAGTGGTAGGTGGATGCAAGATAAAGGTAGAAAACATAGTTTAGTGTTGTAAGAGAGCAAATGTAGATGATCAGGTGTGTGCCTGTAGACTGTGTGTTAATCCAAGCTAGACAAGGGCAATAAAACATCCATGGATTCAGAAGATTTCTCTCAAAACAGGGGGGGTGAGGTTCTAAGCCTCACCTCTGTTGATCCCCAATTTCTCACCTGATGGCCCCCCTGTGACTGTGCCTGTCTTAGGTTGTTCCTCCCTTGAGGAATCTTACCCATCTCTGGCTAACCAGTCATTTTCCGGGGCCATACAGGGAAATGTAAAGTTGGTAAGTGAGAGAGAGGCCATATTGTTTGAAAAGGTTAGCTTTTTACTTCTTTGTAGATTTATGCCCTGTGGCTTCTATGCCCAGCATTTGTCTTGAGGTATCTTTACCACTTGGAGGAATTATGATACTCGGTAAATTCGATATGAGGCACGTATTCTATTTAAGGGTTGTAATTAGGAAGGAAGAAGAAAAGCTATAGAAGTAGCAGGTGGAAGAAAACATGGGAAGATTATTTCTTTGACATATCTTCTTGTAGAGTAACTTCAGCATGTATAGGTTTTAAACTACTAATTAAATTTTGCACACACATTAACATAATAGGAATACAGTTACATAACCAAAGCAGATCTATAATTACCAGCCATCTCCAGTGAAACCAAGAAAACCAGTTAGGCATCCCATATGTCTTTTTGAATCTGAGATGTTGAATTCTTGTGTAAGTTTCAAGGAGTGGGATTCCTGGGTTAAATGGTATTTCTATTTTTAGTTTTTTGAGGAACCTCCATATTGCTTTCTGCAATGGTTGAAGTAGCTTACATTCCCACCAGCAGTGTAGGAGGGTTCCCCTTTCTCTGCATCCTCGTCGGCATTTTTTGTTCTTAGAGTCTTTTTGATGCTGGCCATCCTTACTCATGTGAGGTGATATCTCATTGTGGTTTTAATTTACATTTCCCTGATGTTTAGTGATGTGGAGCATCTTTTCATGTGTGTATTACCGATCTGAATTTCTTCTTTGGAGAACTGTCTCTTCATATCCTCTGCCCGTTTTTTTATTGGGTTATTTGCTTTTTGGGTGTTGAAGCGTGTGAGTTCTTTATATATTTTGGATGTTAGCCCCTTGTCGAGTATGTCATTTACAAATATATTCTCCCATACTGTAGGATGCCTTTTTGTTCTGTGGATGGTGTCCTTTACCATACAGAAACTATTTAGTTTGATGGAGTCCCATGAGTTCATTTTTGCTTTTGTTTCCCTTGCTCTGAGGAGACGCGTTCAGGAAGAAGTTGCTCATGTGTATATTCAGGAGATTTTTGCCTATGTTTCCTTCTAAGAGTTTTATAGTTTCATGACTTACATTCAGGTCTTTGATCCATTTTGAGTTTACTTTTGTGTATGGGGTTAAACAATAATCCAGTTTCATTCTCTTGCATGTAGCTGCCCAGTTTTGCCAACACCAGCTATTGAAGAGGCTGTCATTTCCCCATTGTATGTCCATGGCTCCTTTATCATATATTTATTGACCATATATGCTTGGGTTTATGTCAGGGCTCTTTAGTCTCTTCCATTGGTCTATGGGTCTGTTCTTGTGCCAGTACCAAATTGTCTTGATTACTGTGGCTTTGTAGTAGAGCTTCAAGTTGGGAAGTGTGATCCCCCGGCTTTATTCTTCCTTCTCAGGATTTCTTTGGCTATTTGGGGTCTTTTGTGGTTCCATGTGAATTTTAGAACTATTTGTTCCAGTTTGTTGAAGAATGCTGTCGGTATTTTGGTAGGGATTGCATTGAATCTATCAATTGCTTTGGGCAGGATGGCCGTTTTGACAATATTAATTCTTCCTAGCCAAGAATATAGGATGAATTTCCATTTATTAGTACATCTTTAATTTCTCTTAGGAGTGTCTTGTAGTTTTCAGGGTATAGGTCTTTCAGGTCTTTCACTTCCTTGATTAGGTTTATTCCTAGGTATTTTATTCTTTTTGATGCAATTGTGAATGGAATTGTTTTCCTGATTTCTCTTTTGGCTAGTTCATTGTTAGTGTATAGGTATGGAACAGATTTCTGTGTATTAATTTTGTATCCTGCAACTTTGCTGAATTCATATATTAGATCTAGTAGTTTTGGAGTAAATTCTTTAGGGTTTTTTATGTGCAATATCATGTCATCAGCAAACAGTGACAGTTCGGCTTCTTCCTTACCAATCTGGATGCTTTTTATTTCCTTGTTTTGTCTGATTGCCATGGTTGGGACTTCCAGTACTATTGTTAAATAAAAGCGGGGAGAGTGGGCATCCTTGTCTTTTTCCTGATCATTGGGGAAAAGCTTTCAGGTTCTTGCTGTTAAGTATGATGTTGGCTGTAGGTTTGTCTTATATAGCCTTTATTTTGTTGAGGTACTTGCCCTCTATACCCATTTTGTTAAGAGTTTTTATGAATGGATGTTGAATTTTGTTGAATGCTTTTTCAGCATCTATGGGGATGTTCATGTTTTTATCCTTCTTTTTGTTTATGTGGTGGATGATGTTGATGGATTTTCGAATGTCGTACCATCCTTGCATCCCTGAGATGAATCCCACTTGATCATGGTGTATGATCCTCCTGATGTATTTTTGAATTGAGTTTGCTAAGATTTTATTGAGTATTTTTGCATCTATGTTCATCAGGGATATTAGTCTGTAGTTTTATTTTTTTTGTGGTGTCTTTGCCTGGTTTTGGTATTAGAGTGATGCTGTCTTCATAGAATAAGTTTGGGAGTATTCCCACCTCTTCTATTTTTTGGAAAACTTAAGGATCATGGGTATTATGTCTTCTCTAAATGTCTGATACAGTTCTGTGGTGAAGCCATCTTGTCTGGGAATTTTGTTCTTGGCTAGTTTTTTGATTACCAATTCAATTTCGTTGCTGGTAGTTGGTCTGTTAGTTTTTCTGTTTCTTCCTTCGTCAGTCTTGAAAAGTTGTATTTTTCTAGAAAGTTGTCCATTTCTTCTAGGTTTTCCACCTTGTTAGCATATAGGTTTTTATAGTACTCTCAAATAATTCTTTGTATTTCTGTGGTGTCTGTAGTGATTTTTCCTTTCTCATTTCTGATTCTGTTCATGTGTGTAGATTCTGTTTCTTAGTCTTTTTGAGTTTAGTGAGGCTCTTTTTGTGTCCTAGTATGTGGTCTATTCTGGAAAATGTTCCATGTGCACTTGAGAAGAATGTGCATCCTGCTGCTTTTGGGTGTAGAGTTCTGTAGATGTCTGTTAGGTCCATCTGTACTAGTGTGTTGTTTATTACCTCTGTGTCCTTACTTATTTTCTATCTGGTTGGTCTTCCCTTTGGAGTGAGTGGTGTGTTGAATCTCCTAAAATGAATGCATTGCATCCTATTTCCTCCTTTAATTCTGTTAGTATTTGTTTCACATACGTGGTTGCTCATATGTTGAGTGCATGGGTATTTATAATGGTTATATCCTCTGTTTGACCCCTTTATCATTATGTAATGTTGTTCTTTGTCTCTTGTTACTTTCCTTGTTTTGAAGTCTATTTTGTCTGATGCAAGTACTGCAACACCTGCTTTTTTTTCCTATTATTTGCATGAAATATCTTTTTCCATCCCTTCACTTTTAGTTTGTGTATGTCTTTGAGTTTGAGGTGAGTCTCTTGTAGGCAGCATATGGATGGGTCTTGCTTTTTTATCCATTCTGTTACTCTGTGTCTTTTGATTTGTGCATTCAGTTCATTTACATTTAGGGTGATTATTGATAGGTATGTACTTACTGCCATTGCAGGCTTTGGATTCATGGTTACCAAAGGTTCAAGGGTAGCTTCTTTACTATCTAACCCTTTAACTTAACTTACTTGTTATACTATTATAAACACAGTCTGATGATTATTTCTCTCCCTTCTTATTCTTCCTCCTCTACTCTTTATATGTTAGGGTTTTTATTCTGTATTCTTTTGCGTTTCCTTTAACTGATTTTGTGGATAGCTGATTTTATTTTGCATTTAGTTAGTGTTTGGTTGGTCTACTTTCTTTGCTGTGGTTTTATTTTCTCTGGTGACATCTGTTTACCCTTAGGAGCACTTCCATCTAGAGCAATCTCTTTAAAATACACTGTAGGAGATGGTTTATAGGAGGTAAATTCCCTCATGTTTTGCTTACCTGGGGATTTTTTAATCCCTCCTTCAAATTTAAATGATAATCTTGCTAGATACAGTATTCATGGTTCAAGGCCCTTCAGTTTCATTGCATTGAATACATCATGGCATTCTCTTCTGGCCTGTAAGGTTTCTGCTGAGAGGTCTGATGATATAGCCTGATGGGTTTTCCTTTGTAGCTGATCTGTTTTCTCTCAGGGTGCTTTTAATAGTCTGTCCTTGTCTTTGATCTTTGCCATTTTAATTACTTTATGTATTGGTGTTATCCTCCTTGGGTCACTTGTATTGGGAGATCTGTGGACCTCTGTGATCTGAGAGCCTATTTCCTTCCCCAGATTGGGGAAGTTTTCAGCAATAATTTCTTCCGAGACATTTTTGTCCCCTTTTCTCTCTCTTCTTCTGGTACCCCTATAATGCAAATATTGTTCTGTTTGGATTGGATTGGTCACACAGTTCTCTTACTTTAATTCTTTCATTCCTAGAGATCCTTTTATCTCTCTCTGCCTCAGCTTCTCTGTGTTCATGTTCTCTGATTTCTATTCTGTTTACAGTCTCGTGCACCTCATCCAGTCTGCTCTTAAATCCTTCCATTGTTTTTTTCATTTCTGTTATCTCCCTCCGGAATTCATCCCTTAGCTCTTGCATATTTCTCTGTAGGTCCATCAGCATGCTAATGACTTTTATTTTGAATTCTTTTTCGGGAAGATTGGTAATTTCATTCTCACCAGGCCCTCTCTGTGGTGTTTGAGGGATTTTGGACCGAACAAGGTTCTTCTGCCTTTTCATGGCGCTGGAAGTGATTGCTGGTGAGTGGGGCATGTGTCAGCTGGGAGAACAAAAGTCCCTTCCTGCTTCCCCTTATATTCTTTATTTATATTTTTAATTTAGGGTTTTTAAAAATTAGGATTGTAAATACAGGTATGCCAGCAAAGGCAGCTTTATATTGGCTATAAAGTCAGGCTTGACAGATGGGCTTCCTCTTTATTGCTGGCTCCCATTGTATGGCAGGGGTTTTATTTCTAAGATCTGTTCCATACCCCCGCCCCCTGCTTTCAGACCCTGAGCAAACCTAAGATGGTGCTGCTGTGCTAAGACATGCTTTGTACTACTGCAGCAGTTTTCATGCACTGAGAACCTGGTCCTTCTGTGGGGACAATTTTGGGAGATGACTGTTACCTAGAAATTTCTGTAGAAGTCTTACTCAAGGTGCAGTTGAGGTATTTCCTACTCTGTACAACTTCTCTGAGTGCCCTAGGCAGAATTAATTACTACTTCTGTGCCATGACATCTGTGAATAATACTGTTTTATCCTAACTATGCTAGGTCAATATATCTATATTAGATATCTACATTATGTTGTGATCTCTGTCCATCTTTCTTTCTTAAACCTAGTGTTTCTCAAGGTTTGGAGAACACCCCCACATTCTGAGAGAGCTTTTGTTCCACAATAAACAATAACTAATTATTTATTAAATGGATAAATAATCCACGTGAATTGATAAAATTTCCTCTTTTCTGACAAGCACAGTTTCATTATGTCCTTCATCACCAGTGTCCACTGAAAGTTATGCCAGAAACTTTTACAAGTTTTTTGCTTACCCCTGGGAGTCACTACTATGCAGTGATTAGAGTTGTGGCCATAATGTCTGGGTTTGAAGAAACAAGCAAGTGTCTTAAAGTCTCTCTGCTTCAGTTTCTTTACCTATAAAATAGAGATAAATTACTTACAAGCCATGTAATTTTGCGAGAATTAAATTAGTGCATCTAAAGTGCTAGATCAATGCCTGGCACGTTGTTTTGTAGTGACTCTCTCTTTCATCTTTATGGGGACATTGCCTGTTATGATGATATCATTAGACCCTGATGGTAGTAGATGATGATTTTTCATATAAAATCAAAGTAAAACGACAAATCTAGCTACTATTAAAATATTTAACTTTTTGAATTCTGGGTGTGAACGTGTTCTGAAAATGATCTCTATGGACAATAACAGATTATGACATTTAGATAATAATTCAAACTGGGAGAAATAATGTCTTCAGTGTGCTCTGTAACTACTGAAATATAACGTCCTTTAAATATACTGTAAGATATTAAACATTTGGAGATAGATGAAAGTCTTTTTCTCCTTAAGAAGAGTTTTATGCATCCCATTAATGAATTTGCTACTAGGCGTTAATTGTCGTCTTCTAACTGAGGAGCCTGCTTTATTGAAATCTCTCTTCAGAGACTATGTACTAAGGGAAGACAAACCTTCATTCGTTCATTCATGTCCTGGCATTGTAGGTACAAGAGAGAATAAAGCATAGTTGTTTTTCTTAAGGAAATTATCATCTCTTTATTATTTCAGTAATATTAAAATCATATGTTCTGGCAGAATGTATTCACACTCTTTGACCCAGAATTCCATTTATGGTACTTTATAAACAGAGTAAAAAGATGCAGATTTATATACAAGGTATCCATTAAAATACTAATTACAAAAGCAATAAAAATGATGAATTTTGAAACATCCTTTATATTTTCCAGACTTTCCATTAGAAACATGTTATTACTTAAATAATTAAAATTTTATTTAAAAAAATATGTTCTGGTGGGTTTACATGGGAGGATGAATAGAGGGTTAGCACAGTTGTGGAATTCCATGATCCATTAAAGGAGTGAGAAAGTGCTTAGGTCCTTGTTTGAGCCCTAGTTCCACCACTTACCTGCAGTATGACTTAGGCAAGTTCATTGTTTAAAATTCTGGACAGCTCAGTTTTTTCATATCTATAAAATGGGCATACTAGAAGTAGTTAAGAAGTTTGTTGTGAGGATTAAATCAAACAGTGTAGGCAACCTAAAAAAAATAAAATGAGAAATAGCTCAGTAAATACTTAAGGCTCTTACTGTTCTTCCTTAACACTCATTCCTTCCTTAATGGTTTTTCTCCACAACCTTCTTCCAGGCAGTCTAAACCAGGAATGGTGATGTTTTGCTTGGTCTGACAACTCCCACTACCTGGTAATAGCTAGCTAGAGGTTTCTGAGTCCTTCCCCAGAGCTCTCCCAAAACCGTCACCTGTTCCCTGTCTGTGTTGGCCAGTTCTGGGGGAGGAGAAATAGCAGTGCACATGCCTTGGGTTTGCCATCCTTGCTCTAAACCTGTCTTCATACACACATTCTCCCCCTGTTCTCTTTTGGGTTTCATGTACTTTTTGTTCTTGCACCTTATTTTGATAGGAGTCTGTTAGCTCTTTTTTTTTTTTTTTTTTTTTAATGTTTTTGCTGTTGCTGTTTCATAGCATAAATTACTTCTCATAATAGGGACATAATACAGACCTAGTCTTAGGTACTTTTTCTGCATTTTCTGGGCCTCTCATGGAACACAAACAGCCAGTTTGTAAGGCTGACTTGGTCATGCCTCATTTAAAGAAGTTAGGTTTTCTGTGAACTTTGTCTTTAATCATGAAGTAGAAAGTTCCTGCTGTATGTAGTATAAGGTAACCAAATGCAGAGGAACTTTTCCATAGAGATTTTGGTGTCCTTTAGGGCATGTGGATTTTGACCAGAAAAAATTTTTTTTTGTGTTAAATGGAATAAATTTTTAATTAATGATTGGGTATAAGTTATAAATCACCAATAAATTATAATTGGTGATTAATGAAATAGCCCTTAGCACATAGGCCACAATGATCTTAATTTGTAACACATCTTGGGAGTTTCCATAGAAATGAACTTAAGGACACTATCGAAAGTTTTTACTTTTCTTAATGACTTTTTCGACATTGGTAAGTCCAGGTGTTTATAAATTATCATACATCAGAACTTTATTTGTATTAAATCTTAACAGTTGGGTTTTGAAATAATTTGCTTGGATTTGGCACTTTTTTGTTATTTTAAATCAAAGAACAAATACATGTCAATTAATTTTATTTGACTCAGTTTGAAGGGCAGCTGAAGATGTTTTAATTACATCTCTCATTTAGGAATCAGAAGATGGGTTCCTAGGGTAAATTGCTTAACTCTAAAGGCCTCCACTACTTCTGTCCTGTAACGTAACTCTAATGAATGATTGTCATGAACCTTAAAATTCTGTGCCCTCCCACCCCTACACACAAATCTTGCCAAAGTTCAGATTTTTCTCTACTGAATTTTTAATGTTAGTTATATATTAGGAACCCACATACATTTCCAAAGCTTGATTCTTTTTTCTAAATTAAATCTGAAAGACTATCACTTAAAAAAAAAACTGTATTTGATTTTGCTTAGATTGTTCTTTTGTTGATTAAAACATAGTTTCAACTCTATATGGTAACTGGCTCCTGCGATTAAAAAAAAAAAAACGGGCCCCCAGTTTCACCCCACAAACCTTCTATCATATTTATATTGACAAGTAATAAAATGAACAGGATTAAGCTCTAACACTCTGTAAAGTGGAAAAAAGCATTGCTGAACTATAAAGTAGTCCTGCAGAGAAATCTGTTAGAGAAAGAGAAGGTCTTTTACATACAGAAAAATCTGTCAGTCAGGCACTGGTATGCTCTGTATTGTTTTAACTGGAATTAAATAGTTTTACTTTATAGATATTTTACTGAGTTATTTGTTAAAAGAGTATTTAAGGCCTTTTAATAATACTTTTTAAAGTTTTGGACCTCAAAATGACCCTTAGGAGGCGGAAGGAGCTCCTGTTTACAGAACCTCAAATGAACAGCTCTGGCTGGGAAGAAAGCTGTTGGGAATAGATAGATGGTGGTTGCAGCATGTTAGAATAATGTCTCTTATCACAGTGATGGTTACTCCTTGCATATAGGTATTTTCTTTCTGAGTATCTGTACTTGAAAGCCAGTTTACATGTAAGGGAGACAGGTTGACAAGGAGAGGAGAGGAGACCTAGGGTGGCCAAGACAGGCAGGCATGGAGGGAGAAACATTGCTCATCTCTCACATACACCCTCTCTCTCTGTCTCTCTCTCTTTCACTCACACACACGCAACATGCATAGGGAGAGACAGAGACAGACAAATACATATAGAAGGAATGGGTGACACACACACGTTATCCTACAAGTAGCATTCTTTATTTTTGTTTGTTATTGGTGAAATGAAATGAAATCCCCCCTCTGCTTTAGGAAGGTCATTGAGGTTTTTTTGTTTGATTCAATGCTTTCATTAGGCAAATAGAGGCTTAAAACTCTATATTGTTTTGCATTTTAAATTGACTTAGGTACTTGAAAGCTAAAAAATGTGATATCTTAGAGTAATAAATAGGAGCTGTTATTTAACTTGGGATGTATCCAACTTGGTTTGGGGGAAAAATCATGAAGACACTTCCCATAGTTACCATGATGTCAACCAAGCTAGAGGATTTCTTCATAAACCACAACTCTTGTTAATTATTCCTTTAGTACAAGTCTGTCTCGCAAATTTTTCAGTGCTACCAAAATAACACTTCGTTAATGTTATTTTATTCACTTCTTCCTTTCTGAAAGTGGGTAGATCAAGTGACCTTCAACACTCATACTCTTGTAGACAGTTTAAATGTTGATTAGGTGCTAGGAGAACTTGATGTAAGGTAAATGTCCGTGAAATTAAAAATGTTTTTGTTCTCTCTGAGTTTAACAGTTTTAACATTGAGTATACTATGCTTTTTGTCCTTAGTCCATCTGATCTTTCTTAGGAAATAAATTTTAATTTGAGAACTCTGATTTCTCGGTGAATTTTTTGTTTTTGGCCCAATGCAGGCTTGTATACAAAGGATTTTTGTCTAAGTGCAAGTGATGTTACTTACTCTGCTGTTCTACCTTACTTTGAGATTTGTGCCTTTTTTAATGAACTGTTTCAGTGGACCACCAGTCCTCAAATGGGAAATAGTCCTTTTATTAAGCTCCCAGGTTGAAAACAGGATATTGGCATATACACAGTTTCTTATCTTTGGGGACATTAGCTAATGGTGAATTTAATTAGTCTCCTATATAAGAAATGCCATCCTGGGTCAGAGCAGTGATCCATCCATCCCAGACTGTCCTAAAGAACTGCTCCAAGGATACAGGTTACTATTGGAATTCAGTCATTCCTATAGGACACACGGGCCATTTTTTATTTCCCGTAACAGTATTCAGAATTCATGCATTCATTTAAACTTGTTAGCATGCAGTCTGTTCTGATTACATGTATTATATATGTATTAAGCTAAAATAACTACATTTGTTGGAATGGGTGATTCTAGGGGAAAACACCATTTATAATATGAACTTCAGTTTTTTCCTTGCTCATAAGCTGCTTCAGTTTTCTTCACCTGTAAAATGTAAAATGATTGCACAGGTTTCCTCCCTCCCCCCACTCTCAAAATCTTTTCTGTTATTTCTGGTATGGCCAATTTATGATGTTTGTCTTCCTCACCCTCATTCCTAGCATTTTTTTACCCTAAATGCCACTTAAACATAGAATGTTAAGCAAGCTCTTTTTGTATCATGAAGGAAGTGTAAGTTATAGAGGGTCATGAATTCTTTTGATTTGCATGACGGCTGTACTTAAAAGTTTTGTGGATTTTAGGAGAAACAGTTTTTCATAGCCAGGGGTCAGAGAAAATAGGTATAACTTACATTGTGTGCTTTGAGATAGGCATTTATTGAAGACCCTTTTATGAGACATGAATTCTACTTTTTAACTTGCTGGAAACTGGTTGAAGACATTGGTCATTCCTTCTTTCTTTGTATAGTGTCCACCATGAGGAATTATCTTAGAGTTTGGTTGTGGGAAGAAACATCTATTACTTGCTGAAAATAATTATACCCTACCATAACCACTAAAGAAGGAATAGTGTTCTCCCCCTAGCTGATAAAAGGAATTTAGGGAAAAAATTGTAACTCTTCTTGGTTGGCTTGCATATTTGAAGTTATGGATTATCCCCTAGAAAACAAAGAGGCTTCAGTGAGTTTTATGAAAATTGTTTCCATTCTTGAGGAAGTTAATGGAATTGGGTGACAGTCTCTAGGGCACATACATATGATGACAGCATCTTCAAGAAGAGGCTATCAAATACTGGAGTTCTGTTACTCAAGTAACAGCTCCTTGGAATACTAGCAAAAGTAAACCTGCTTTAATACCAAGCCACTCTCTGTAGTGAATATTTTATTGTGTGTTGTATTACAACTCATGAATAGCAATAAAGCCACAGACACTGTAATAATTTAGATTTGTATGTATCTCCATTATGTAAGATGTTGAAGATATACAAGAAACTGAACTCTGAACTCCAGAGCCCTGGAAAATATTTACTTGAAAAAATAACAGTTATTCATGCTATGTATGAGTGTATGCAACAGGAAGAAAGGGCAGAGAGAGAAAAAACTACTAAAATTTAGGGAGATTCTGTGTATGATCGTTTTTAAAAAACAAAAAGACTCTGTGCTCCGCACTCTCATTTGTTAAACACAAATCAAAATAGTAATTGCCGTTGATGATGCCCCAAACATTAATTTCAAAAGCAGACCATCCATTGTCTTTATTTAATCTTAAGGATAAGTCTGCACACAGTATTTTGTTGTCAAGAAAAAGAAAAGCACTGAAAATCCTAAGGTTTAATTAATTTTTTTATATTAAGGTATCATTGATATACACTCTTATGACGGTTTCATATGAAAAACAGTGGTTACTGCATTCACCCATATTATCAAGTCCCGCCCATCGCCTATTGAGGTTAGTGTCCATCAGTGTAGTAAGATGCCACAGAGTCACTACTTGCCTTCTCTGTTCTACACTGTCTTCCCTGTGACCGCCCCCTCCACCCCCGACAATGTGTACTAATCATAATACACCTCAAACCCTTCTCCCTTCCTCCCCATGCACCCTCTCCCACCCCTCCTCTTGGTAACCGCTAGTCCCTTCTTGGAGTTTGTGAGTCTGCTGCTGTTTTGTTCCTTCAGTTCTGCTTTGTTGTTTTATTCCACAAATAAGGCAAATCATTTGGTATTTGTCTTTCTTTGCCTGGCTTATTTCACTGAGCATACTATCCCCCAGCTCCATCCATGGTATTGCAAATGGTAAGATTTGTTTCTTTTTTATGGCTGAATAGTATTCCATTGTGTATATGTACCACATCTCCTTTATACATTCATCTACTGATGGACACTTAGGTTGCTTCCATATCTTGGCTATAGTAAATAGTACTGCAATAAACATAGGGGTGCATATGTCTCTTTGAATCTGAGAACTTGTATTCTTTGTGTAAATTCCTAGGAGTGAAATTCCTGGCTCAAATGATATTTCTGTTTTTAGTTTTCTGAGGACCCTCCATATTGCTTTCCACAATGGTTGAAGTAGCTGACATTCCCACAAGCAATGTAGGAGGGTTTCCCTTTCTCCCCATCCTTGCCAGCATTTGTTGTTCTTAGTCTTTTGGGTGTTAGCCATCCCAACTGGTTTGAGGCAATACCTCATTATGGTTTTAATATGCATTTCCCTGATAATAAGTGATGTGGAACATCTTTATGTGTATGTTGGCCATCTGAATTTTTGGAGAAGTGTCTGTTCATATCCTTTGCCCAATTTTTAATATGGTTATTTGATTTTTGGGTGTTGAGGTGTGTGAGTTCTTTTTTGTTTTTTTTCTTTTTAACAGTGTTTTTTAAAAATTATGGTATTATTGATTTATACTCTAATGAAGGTTTCACATGAAAAAACAATGTAGTTACTGCATTCACCCATGTTATCGTGGCCCCCGCATACCCCATTGCAGTCACAGCCCAACAGTATAGTAAGATGCCACAGAGTCACTATTTGCCTTCTCTGTGCTACACTGTCTTCCCCACGATCCTCCCCACACCATGTTTGCCAATCACAATACCCCTAAAACCCTTTTTGCTTGCTCCCCACCCACCCTCCCAAACCCCTCCCCTTTGGTAACTGTTAGTCCCTTCTTGGAATCTGTGAGTTTTGTTGCTGTTTTGTTCCTTCAGTTTTGCTTCGTTGTTATACTCCACAAATGAGGGAGATGATTTGGTGCTTTTCTTTCTCTGCCTGGCGTATTTCACTGAGTATAATACTCTCCAGCTCCATCCATGTTGTTGCACATGGTAGGATTTGTTTTCTTCCTTTAGCTGAATAGTATTCCATTGTGTATATGTGTGACATCTTTATACATTCATCTACTGATGGACACTTAGGTTGCTTCCATATCTTGGCTATTGTAAATAGTGCTGCAATAAACATAGGGGTACATATGTCTTTTTGAATTTGAGAAGTTATATTCTTTGGGTAAATTCCTTGGAGTGGAATTCCCAGGTCAAATGGTATTTCTATTTTTAGTTTTTGAGGAACCCCCATATTGTTTTCCACAATAATTGAACTAGCTGATATTCCCACCAGCAGTGTAGGAGGGTTCCCCTTTCTCCACATCCTCGCCAGCATTTGTTGTTCTTAGTATTTGCCATGCTGGCCATCCTTACTGGTGTGAGGTGATGTCTCATTGTGGTTTTTATTTGCATTTCCCTGATAATTAGTGATGGGGAGCATCTTTTCATGTGCCTGTTAGCCATCTGAATGTCTTTGGAGAATTGTCTGTTCTTATCATCTGCCCATTTTTTAATCAGATTATTTACTTTTTGGGTGTTGAGGCTTTTGAATTCTTTGCATATTTTGGATGTTAACCCCTTATCGAGTATGTTGTTTACAAATACATTCTCCCATACTGTAGGATGCCTTTTTTGTTCTGCTGATGGTGTCCTGTCCTGTATGTACAGAAGCTTTTTAGTTGCTATAGTCCCATGTGTTCATTTTTGCTTTTGTTTCCCTTGCCTGAGGAGATGCATTCAGAAAAAAGTTGCAAAGGTGTATATTCAAGAGACTTTTACCTGTTTTCTTCTAAGACTTTTATGGTTTCATGACTTACATTTACGTCTTTGATCCATTTCAAGTGTACTTTTGTGTATGGGCTTAGACAATAATACAGTAATCCGGTGTCATTCTCTTGCATATAGTTGTTCACTTTTGCCAACACCTGTTGTTGAGGAGGCTGTCATTTCCAAATTGTATGTCCATGGCTCCTTTATTGTATATTAATTGACCATATATGCTTGGGTTTATATCTGGACTCTCTATTCTGTTCCACTGATTTGTGGGTCTGTTCTTGTGCCAGTAACAAATTGTCTTGATTACTGTGGCTTTGTAGTAGAGCTTGAAGTTGGGGAGCATAATTCCCCCAGCTTTATTCTTCCTCCTCAGGATTTCTTTGGCTATTTGGGGTCTTTGGTGGTTCCATATGAATTTTAGAACTATTTGCTCTAGTTCGTTGAAGAATGCTGTTGGTATTTTGATAGGGATTGCATTAAGTGTGTAGATTGTTTTAGGCAGGATGGCCATTTTGACAATATTAATTCTTCCTATCCATGATCGCAGAATGTGTCTCCATTTATTGGTATGTTCTTTAATTTCTCTCATGAGTGTCTTGTAGTTTTCAGGGTATAGGTCTTTCACCTCCTTGGTTAAGTTTATCCTAGGTATTTTATTCTTTTTGATGCAATTGTGAATGTAATTGTTTTCCTGATTTCTCTTTCTGCTAGTTCATCATTAGTGTATAGGAATGCAACAGATTTCTGTGTATTTTGTATCCTGCAACTTTGCTGTATTCTGATATCAGTTCTAGTAGTTTCAGAGTGGATTCTTTAGGGCTTTTTATGTACAATATCATGACATCTGCGACAGTGATAGTTTAGCTTCTTTACCAGTCTGGGTGCCTTTTATTTCTGTGTGTTGTCTGATCGCCGTGGCTAGGACCTCCAGAACTATGTTAAATAAAAGTGGCAAGAGTGGGCTTCTTGTGTTGTTTCCAATCTTAAAGGAAAAGCTTTCAGCTTCTTGCTGTTAAGTATGTTGGCTTTGAGTTTTTCATATATTGCCTTTTATTATATTGAGATACTTGCCTTCTATCTTGAGAGTTTTTGTCATGAATGGATGAGGAATTTTGTCCAGTACTTTTTCAGCATCTATTGAAGGTGATCATGTGGTTTTTGTCCTTCTTTTTGTTGATGTGTATGATATTAATGGATTTTTGCTTATTGTACCTTCCTTGCATCCCTGGGGTAAATGCTACTTGAGCATGATGGATGATCTTTTTGATACATTTTTTAATTCAGTTTGCTAGTATTTTGTTGAGTATTTTTGCATCTATGTTCATCAGGGATATTGGTCTGTAATTTTTTTGTGTGTGTTGTCTGCCTGGTTTTTGTATTAGAGTGATGCTGGCCCCATAGAATGAGTTTGGGAGTATTCCCTCCTGTTCTGTTTTTTGGAAAAGTTTAAGGAGAATGGGTATTAGGTCTTCACTAAATGTTTGATAAAATTCTGAGGTAAATACATCTGGCCCAGGAGTTTTGTTCTTGGGTAGTTTTTGATTACCAATTCAATTTCATTGCTGGTATTTAGTCTGTTCAGATTAAATGTTTCTACTCTGGTCAGCCCTGAGAGGTTGTATTTTTCTTGAAAGTTGTCCATCTTCTAGGTTATCCAGTTTTTTAGCATTTAATTTTTCATAGTATTCTCTCATAATTCTTTGTATTTCTGTTGTGTCCATAGTGATTTTTCCTTTCTCATTTCTGATTCTGTTTATGTGAGTAGACTCTCTTTTTTTCTTGGTAAGTCTGGCACGGGAGTTATTTATTTCATTTATTTTCTCAAAGAACCAGCTCTTGCTTTCATTGATTGTTTCTATTGTTTTATTCTTCTCGATTTTATTTATTTATGCTCTGGTCTTTATTATGTCCCTCCTTCTACTGACTTTGGGCCTCATTTGTCCTTCTTTTTCTAGTTTTGTTACTTGTGAGTTTAGACTGTTTATATGGAATTGTTCTTTCTTGAGATAAGTTGGTATTGCAATATATTTCCTTCTTAGCATGGCCTTTGCTGTGTCCCATAGATTTTGCAGTGTTGAGTTATTGTTGTCGTTTGTCTCCATATATTGCTTGATCTCTGTTTTTATTTGTTCATTGATCCTTTGATTATTTAGAAGCATGTTGTTAAACCTCCATGTGTTTGTGGGCTTTTCTGTTTTTTTTTTTGTTTGTTTAATTTATTTCTAGCTTCATACCTTTGTGATCTAAGAAGTTGGTTGGTAGAATTTCAGTCTTTCTGAATTTACTGAGGCTGTTTTTGTGGCCTAGTATATGATCTGTTCTTGAAAATGTTCCATGTGCACTTGAGAAGGATGTGTATCCTGTTGCTTTTGGATGAAGTGTTCTGTAGATTTCCATTAGGTCCATGTGTTCTAATACATTGTTCAGTGCCTCTGTGTCATTACTTATTTTCTGTCTGGTTGATCTATCCTTTGGAGTGAGTGGAGTACTGAAGTCTCCTAAAATACCATTGCGTTCTATTTCCCCCTTCAATTCTGTTAGTATTTGTTTCACATATGTAGGTGCTCCTGTGTTGGGTGCATAGATATTTATAATGGTTATGTCCTCTTGTTGGATTAATCCCTTTATAATTATGTAATGTCCTTTGTCTCTTGTGGCTTTCTTTGTTTTGAAGTCTATTTTGTCTGATACAAGTACTGCAACTCCTGCTTTTTTCTCCCTATTAGTTGCATGAAATATGTTTTTCCATCCCTTCACTTTTAGTCTGTGTATGTGTCTGGGTTTGAAATGAGTCTCTTGTAGGCACCATATAGATGGGTCTTGTTTTTTTATCCATTCCTTGACTCTATATGTCTTTTGATTGGTGCATTCAGACTATTTACATTTATGGTGATTATTGATATGTATGTACTTATTGCCATTGCAGGGTTTAGATTCATGGTTATCAAAGTTCAAGGATAATTTCCTTACTATCTAATGGTCTAATTTAACTCACTTAGTATGCGGTTATAAACACAATCTAAACATTCTTTTTTTCCTCCCCCTTCTTCCTCCTTCCTTCTTTATATATTAGGTATCATATTCTGTACTTTTTGTCTATCCCTTGACTTACCGTGGGGGTAATTGATTTGATTTTGTATCTGCTTAGTAACTAATTGGTCTACTTTCTTTACTATGGTTTTATTTCTTCTGGTGATAGCTATTTTTCCTTAGGTACACTTCCATCTATAGTAGTCACTCTAAAATACACTGTAGAGATGGTTTGTGGGAGGTAAATTCTCTCAGTTTTTGCTTATCTGGAAGTTGTTCAATCCCTCCTTCAAATTTAAATGATAATCCTGCCACGTATGGTATTCTGCTCTATTGCATTAAATATATCATGCCACTCCCCCTGGCCTATGAGATTTCTGTTGAGAAGTCTGATGATAGCCTGATGGGTTTTCCTTTGTAGGTGATTTGTTTTCTCTCTCAGGGTGCTTTTAATACTCTGTCCTTGTCTTTGATCTTTGCCATTTTAATTACTATATGTCTTGGTGTTATCCTCCTTGGGTCCCTTGTGTTGGGAGATCGTGCACCTCCATGGCCTGATATACCATCTCCTTCCCAGATTGGGGAAATTTTCAGCAGTTATCTCCTCAAAGACAGTTTCTATCCCTTTTTCTCTCTTCTTCTTCTTCTTGTACCCCTGTAATGTGAATATTGTTCCCTTTGGATTGTTCACACAGTTTTCTCAATGTTCTTTCACTCCTAGAGATCCTTTTTTCTCTCTGTGTCTCATATTCTTTGTATTTCTTTTCTCTAACTTCTATTACATTTACCATCTCCTCTACATCATCTAATCTGCTTTTGAATCCCTTCATTGTGTGTGTCATTTCAGAAACTGTTTTTTGAATGTATCTCATTCCTGAATTCCTTCCTGAGTTCTTGAATATTTTTCTGTACGTCCATTAGCATGTTTATAATTTTTATTTTGAAATCTCTTTCAGGAAGAGTGATAAGTTCATTTTCACTTGGCTCTCTTTCTTGTGTTTGTGGGATTTTGGTTTGAACCAGGTTGCTTTGTTGTTTCATATTTGTATGTGGCGACCTCTAGTGCCCAGAAGCCCAACTCTCTGGACCTGCTCATCCCCTGGAGCGATAGCTGGGGTCACAGGGGAGTGGCAGTGGTGCCTGTCAGGAGGAAAGAGGTCTTTTCCTGCTTCCCGGCTGTAGTGCCTGTCTCCACTGCCAGGGCCAGTGGGCCGAGCATGCAGGGAGAAGCCACTATGCTTTGCACTTGTAGCTGCTGTAGGTGGGGCTGCTCTCTGCCTGGCCTGGCACAATGGTTGGTTTGTGAGCCAGTGTCAGTCGGGAGGAAGGCGCAGCAGGTTCCGTATCACGGTGGGGGGCCTTGGAGCCACTTAGGCAGTGATGAGGATGTTGTGACTGAACCTTCTGAAAGTTCCCAACCTGTTGGGCAGAGTGCCCCCGGACAATTTTGTCCACCTGTCCTTTCACCTAAAGAGCAAGCTCTGTGCAATCCTTGCCCCTTTAGCAGCCCTCTCTCTGTTAGGAAGTCTCTCAGACTGCCTGCCTTTGTTTTGTCCCGGAATGGCTGGTTGTGGGTATCTGTTTTCCACAAGAACTGAAATATTAGTGTCTCCAGGTATTCTGTCTGTCTCATGTTCCCAACCCCACTAATCTCCAGAGCACCATGTAATGTAGGTTCATGCTCCCAGAGCAGATCTTCCAGGGCTGGGTGTTCAGCAGTCTTAGTCCTCCACCCCCTCCCTGCTCTGTTTCTCTTCCTCCCGCCAGCGAGCTGCAGTGGGGGAAGGCTTGAGTCCCTCTGAGTTATGGCTTTGGTACTTTACCCTTTTCCTTGAGGTCTGCTGTTTTCCCCAGGTGTAGACTGTCTGCCACAGCTTTTTTTCCTCTTGCTCTTTCAGTATATGATGTGTTTGGTATATTTTTATATTGTATGTGGTTTTAGGAGGAGGTTTCTGTCTTACCTCTCATGCCACGATCTTTAATCCACTCTAAAAATCCTAAGGTTTTTAAAAAATAAGGTATTTACACTTGATGTCTTGGGAGAGTGTGACCTCCCCTTCCCTTTCCTTCATCTTTCTTTACCATTCAGATTTAAGATTGTGAGGAGTATTTTTTTTAAGTGTTAATTTATGCTGAAAATTCCCAGGATACAATAAAGTATCTAGAATACCTAGCATATGTATTTAGGACTTTGGGAAACTTTTAAATCATCAATCTGTAGAATCTCTCCTCATAAAGCAGTACAGTGCTTAAATGGCATGTTTTTTAGTCAGTGGGAATACTTTTTTCTGAAGAATTTCCACTATCTCCACATAACTGAGGACATTAGTGTAGCAAGGCCACATTTCCTGGGTAATGTGCCTGACACTTAAGTAACTGTGTTTTATTCACAATAGATAAATTACTTTTACTGTAACTTGCTGTGTGATATAGAGTGGGTGCATCTAATAATAACCAATTAAGTTTACAATTTAGAAAGAAAATATTCCTACAAAATAGTTTTTTGATTAATGACGTTAAAAATCAGGTTCTGTTGAGTAAAGAACAGGCCAATCAGTGTTACGTCATAGTGTTAGAAAGGAATTCAAGTGTTCACATGAGAGAAACTTCCAGAAAAGGAAAATTAGGCATCATAACTGTAATAATTATGTTGTAAACATTAAGAAATTAATATACTTTATTACATGTATGAATATATATATATCTGCCTATATCAAGAAAGAGAAGTATTTTAAACATTGAGAAAGTACATTTTGATAAACACCTATGTACCCACTCTACTAAATCTTAACATTATTTCCCTGACTTCTCAGGATATATGAAGGAGCTGCTGGTCAGTTAGATGTGATTCAGGTTAATCATTGAATGAATACTAATTAGTGAACTGTGGTATGTATGGTTTACTCTTAACTCAGTTCCCTTAGGCTTGAATGTAGCATATTCTTCTGATTCACCCCTTCATGCCACAGCTTTCTTATTAATGTGTAACAGTGAACCTTCCCCTTTGTCCTCTTACCTAAAGCAACTGTGGAAGAATGTAACAAATATCTAAAATGACCCATATACATTTACATTACTCTTACGGGGAAATGTATTTGTGACTAATAATTTTATTCCAGTTTAGTGCACATTACAAGAATGAAAAAGAAAGACTGGGATTTTGCATCCTGGCGCTCCTTCTGGTTTGGACAGGTTACTTAACGACTCCGTGTGCTTTATTAATACCTTTCATATAGGCGAGTTCAGAAAATTAAGAGAGTCAGTGTAAATATATGGCACACAGAAGTTGCTCAGTGAAGGTTACTTGAATATTACTAGCCTTTCAAGTGGGTGAATTTGCTAAAGTCTTATTTCCAAATTTGCAGGGGCATTTCTATACCCAAATACTTGAGTTCTCTTTGTGTTCTCCACTGCCAAACAAAGCATGGTTTAAAATTAAATGTCATCATCCAACCCTTAGTACCCCTGCTGATTGTTTTCATTGTGCTCTTGGTTTATTTTGTACCTAGGGTTGGATGGGCACATAACAAGTGCTTTGTGAACCTTAAACTAAGTGAAAATAGATTGTTCAGATGAAAGGTATGTGAATAAGTCAGTTTTGGGGCAGCTCTGGAGAACTCTTGCCAAAACTGGTATCTTTGTTTCGGTCTTCAGAGGCTATTAAATGTGATCACTGAGTCATCCTTGCTGTTTTTCTCTGTCCCCTGGCTGTCTCTCTTAAGACCCTGAAGCTTGCCAGCCACAGGATGTTTAAAAGGCAGAGTAGGTGTTAGCCCAGGGGCAGTTTGTTTATTTAAAGAAAAATAATTAAGTTCAAACATCCCTACCATGTCAAAACTAGTCTAGTTGTGTTAGAGTTACTGAGTTCTTTTGATTCTTTCTGGTGGTCATCGTGCCTAAAGATAATAGATAAAATTGGAAGTCTCTAAGTTTTCCTGAGATTGTTTGGAACTTCGTAATGTAATGCCAAAGAGAAATCCCTAAAGAAGTGGGAGGCAAAGGAATGCCATTTATTTTGCTAGTTATTTTTTAATGGGACTTAATTCAAATCTTTCACCACTCCTTTCTAGAATTATGGATACAGATGATTTAAAAAACAACCCCCGCCAAAAAAACCCACAAAACCAAATAGAAAAACAAACAAAAAACTCACTGTGGTTAGTTACATCTTCATTAATTCTTTGAAGTTGAGCTCATAGAATCTTTTAAAAGGGGCAATATAGTTTTATAGATGTTTAGACACAAAGATGTGGAAATTGATGACTTGTGTTTCAAATGATATCATTTCCAGAATTTATGACTTATTTCTCCTTACATATTCTATGCCAGATAAGAAAATTTGAGGCAGATATTTTGGGCTTGCTTAGGGTACCAGGGTGTATCTCTTTTGATGAAATAGCTTGTAAAAAACCAAGTCCTAAAGGAAGTGGAAGAGGAATAAACCAGAGAGATACCTGGTGTTCCAGGCAGAGGGAAAATAAGTCCCGAGATCCTGATGTAAGAACATGCATGATGAGTTTGAGGAGAGGAAAGAGGCCAGTGTGGCCAGAATTGAGTGAATAAAGGGGTAGAGTGGTAGGAGATTAGAGACATGGGGAAGGAAAATAATCAGATCGTGGTCCCTTGTGGCCTTTGTAAGGACTTTGGCTTTTAGACTAGTGAGATGGACTTGGAGGGTTTAAGCAGAAGAATGACATGATCTGACTATGAAAAGGACTAACTTGACTAACTTGCTGAGGGGTTATTTCTCATTACCAAGCGGAGATGCTGGGGATCAGATAGGGAACTACTGCAGTAGTGCAGATGAGAAAGAAGGTGGCTTGGCCCATGCTGGTAAGAGTGGAAATGGTACTACTACGGAATTTATATTTAATATTTTGAAACTAGAGCTCCATAGATGAACACGTAATTGATAGTGATGAGTACTTTTGCACATTAATATATGATTGACCTGTTTGAATGATCAGATTAGTCATTGGGTTCAAGTTTTGTCAGCCTGACTTACCCATTATTTTAAAGTTTCCCATCTACCTTTTTACCTAATGGCTTTAGCTACCATTGATCATTTTTGATATC
The DNA here is from genome assembly GCF_030020395.1 of Manis pentadactyla. Classification (NCBI taxonomy): domain Eukaryota; kingdom Metazoa; phylum Chordata; class Mammalia; order Pholidota; family Manidae; genus Manis; species Manis pentadactyla. Next base: position 90,047 of record NW_026644758.1, read on the forward strand.
TGTTATTTCATTAGTGTTATAAAATGTTGATTTTCTTATCCTATCATTTCCTTCTACATTCATTATTTGGAGTCCTGTGAAAAAAGAGCTTTCACTTACTCACTGCTTGGTTACTCTGGGATATGTTTCATATAAGAAAGCTAGGATAAATGCTTCATTCTTGTCCTCTGTCAACTTTCAGAATAATAAGGTAGTGCCCTAGCAATTTCCAAAGATGACCATGAATTAAAAAAATATATGTTTACTGTTTCGGTTGTTGATGGTCATTATCATTCTGGTATTCAGTGTTGTTCATTTGGGCTTAAAACATGTCTCCAAAGCCAAAACTCTAACACAAGGTATGTTCTGTGAAGCTGTCATCTTCCATCCTTATCCCTTCTACCCTGCTTTTCTCTTTTCACTGTAGCTGACTATTTTAAGTGGTTTTTGTTTATCCTTCCATTGCTTCTTTTTGAAAGAAAAAAAGAACAAGTCTATATTAATACTTGTATTACCCCCTCCCACACAATTTTAATAAAAAGTAGCATTTTGTGGAATAATAATTTAGCCATGTGAGAGATTTTTGCCTCTCAACAGTAGTTGCACCAGTTTACTTACATTCCCAGCAGGAGGGGAAGTAGGGAACTGTTGGGTTCCTTGAGGGTATTCTTGAGACCTTTCAACTTTATTTTTATTGAAGTATTGTTGATATGCAATCTTATGTTGGTTTCAAACATACAACACAGTGGTTCAACAGTTACCCATATTATTAAATCCCCACCCCCTCTAGTGCGGTTAGTATCTATCAATGTAATAAGATGTTACAGAATCATTGACTATATTCTCCATGCTGTAATGCTGTCCCTGTGACCGATTTATATTGTTATTAATGCCGTCCCTGTGACCAATTTATATTGTTATTGCGAATTACTGTGCCCCTTTATCCCCTTCACCCTCCCTCTCACCCTCCCCAAACCTTCCCCTTGGTAACTGGTAGTCACTTCTCAGTGTGTCTGTGAGTCTAGTGCTGTTTTGTTCTTTCCATTTTCCTTTGTTTTTATACTCCACAAATAACTGAAATCATATGGTATTTGTCTTTCTCTGCCCTCTAGTTGCAAATGGTAGGATTTCCTTTCTTTTTATGGGTGAACAATAATTCCATTGTGTATATATACCACATCTTTATCCATTCATCTACTGATAGGCACTTATATCTTGGCTTGGACCATATCTTGGCTATTGTAAATAGTGCAGCGATAAACATAGGGTGCATATGTCTTTTTGAATCAGGGATTTTGTTTTCTTTGGGTAAATTTCTAGGAGTGGAATTTCTGGGTCAAATGGTATTTCTATTTTTTAGCTTTTTGTGGAATCTCCATACTGCTTTCCACAGCAGTTGCACCAATTTACATTCCCACCAGCAGTGTAGGAGGGTTCCCTTTTCTCCGCATCCTTGCCAGCATTTGTTATTTCTTGTCTTTTGGATAGTGGCCATCCTAACTGGTGTGAAGTGATAATCTCATTGTAGTTTTAATTTGCATTTCCCTGATGATTAGTGATGTGGAGCATCTTTTCATGTGCCTGTTGGCCATCTGAATTTTTTCTTTGTATAAGTGTCCAGGTCCTCCACCTATTTTTTTAATTGGGTTATTTGTTTTTTTGGATGTTGAGGAGTATGAGTTTTTTATGTATGTTGGATGGTAACTCTTTATCAGGTGAGTTGTTTATGAATATATTCTCCCATATTTTGAAATGCCTTTTTGTTTTGCTGATGGTGTCCTTTGATGTACAGAATATTTTTAGTTCAATGTAGTCCCACTTGTTCATTTTCGATTTTGTTTCCTTTGCCCCAGTAAATGTGTCCAGGAAAAAATTGCTCATGTTTATTCAAGAGATTTTTGCCTCTCTTTTCTTCTAAGAGTATTACGGTTTCATGACTTACATTTAGGTCTTTGATCCATTTCCAGTTGACTTTTGTGTATGGAGTTAGACAATAATCTAGTTTCATTTTTCTTAAATTTAGCTGTCCAGTTTTCTCATTACCAGTTGTTGAAGAGGCTGTCTTTTCCCCATTGTGTATTCGTGACTCCTTTATCATATGTTAATTGACTGTATGTGTGTGGGTTTATATCTGGGCTGTCTGTTCTGTTCCATTGATCTGTGGGTCTGTTCTGGTGACAGTACCAAACGGTTTTGATTACTTGTGGTTTTGTAGTAGAGCTTGAAGTTAGGGAGTGTAATCTCCTCTGCTTTGTTCTTCTTTCTCAGGATTGCTTTGGCTATTCAGGGTCTTTTGTGGTTCCCTACGAATTTTAGAACTATTTGTTCTAGTTGATTGAAGAATGCTGCTGGTATTTTGATAGGGGTTGCATTGAATCTGTAAATTGCTTTGGGCAGGATGGCCATTTTGACAATATTAATTCATCCTATCATGAGCATGGGATAGAGTTCCATTTATCAGTGTCGTCTTATTTTCTCTGATGAGTGTGTTACAGTTTTTGGAGTACAGGTGTTTCACCTTCTTGGTTAGGTTTATTCCTGGGTATTTTATTCTTTTTGATCCAGTTGTAAATGGAGTTGTTTTCCTGATTTCTCTTTCTGCTCGTTTGTTTTTAGTATATAGAAATGTGACAGATTTCTGTGTATTAATTTTGTATCCTGCAACTTTGTTGAATTTAGTTATTCTAATAGGTTTTGGTGGTGTCTTTAGGGTTTTCTATGTGTAACATCATGTCGTCTGCAAATAGTTTACAGTTTAATTTCTTCCTTATCAATCTGGATGCCTTTTATCTCCTTATCTTGAGAGCTTTCAACTTTTCACTCCTTAAAACTTTTTTTCTCATATTCGTAGCTGTCTGCACAGGCACCCCAAAAGAAACTATATGTTTAAAAAAGAAAAAGACACCAACCACACATTGGCAGTAGTAGCGAAATTGCATATCTAGCAATTGCCCTTCTAAGAGTTTTTCCCTGACGTTGCACAAACAAAATTACAAAGTGATACATGCTTTTGTTCTGTTTCTTGAGGGTTGGTACCATGTCTTGATTGTCTTTTGTTTATGAGCTTTCTTTATTGGGGGAGAAAACAGTGATTGTAGTTGGCATTAACATCAATGGTGTATGTGTAGAAGAAATGGCATTTTGAGACTTTGCCGTTTTGAAATGCTGTCAGATGGAAGATTTTATCAATTCCAGTTAAATTATCAATTTTTTCATTCTTCCGGTTAATGTTTACTGAGCACTTACTGCGCAGTGTTCATTGTCTCAGGTGCTGGAAAGATATCCATAAATAAAACAGATAAAAGTCTCCTCTGGACCTTACTGTCTACATGTGTGGAAAAATAGACAAATAAGCATAATAAATATTTACAGTTCTCGTCTTTCTCTCCCTTTTTTCATCGAGTCTATACATGGCAAGACTCTGGTAGATGAAAGGGATTGAGGACTGAAGAGGTTATAGGTTTTTATACTCAGTACATATAACATAGCTGTTTAATTCTGGTCCTGTGGGATGATAGCCTATGTTCCACCCCTTCCACCTACCCCTCAGCCCTTTTAATGTTTTTTACTAGCAGGTTGTCCCAGGACTGATTTGATAGTCCCCTCTAGTCAGTAAATTTAGAAAGTTGCCTTAAAGATTTTATGTTTTCATTATAATATATTCTTAATTACTACATCTTTATTTCAGAAATGACCATTAAGAAGTAGATGCCCAGATGCAAAGTGATGAAACAGTCCAATTTGTCATAAAGTAAGATGCAGCTGTGGATTTCAACCAGATTAGTAAGTGTGGCCAAAGTTTTTTTTAACTTTATACTTATTTTATCTACTTTGAAAGACATTTAATAAAAAATACAGTGGGCATTAAAAAGAAGTGTCAACTTGTATTTACTTGGATTGTAGTATAAATTCTAGCAATCCAAGGTGTATGTCTGTGCTATACCTTTTTAAGAACCATAGAGGTAATATTATAAAAACATAGCTTTAGAGGAAATACATGAAAAAGAGTCATTCTAATACCACTATCCAAATACAGCTACTCTTAATTTTTGGGTATTTGTTTTCCCTACCAGTCTGTTCTACACATTTAAATATATATATAAATTTGAGCATAGTGTTGCAGAGACTTATGCTTCTTGTATATCTTTTTAAATTAAATTTGTCTCAGATGTTTCTCCCTGGGAATAAAAATGTACCTTTTACTAACAGGGTTTCTTATTGGAGTAATTAAAATGTTCTGGAATTAGATGATGGTTAATGGTTGAACAACTTTGTGAAAATAGTAAAAACTGCTGAATTTTACACATTAAATGAATGAATTTTACAAGTGAATTATACCTTAAAAGTACCCTTCAGAATATCAAATCTTGGCTAGAGTAAAACCAAAAAACCAAGTACTGATGTTTTGAAATACGAAAACGTGCCCACAACATTATGTACCTAGCAAAAATGATAAACTTTTAGAATCCACATTCAAGAAGCTAACCTTCAAGAAACTACCATTTGTCAAGGTTAGGATATGAAGTTACTTGTAATGATTATTAAAATACTAGCTTTTCCAGTGTCTTGCCAATGGGTTTCAGCCCCGGGCAAGTTCACTATGGATTCAATGTGACCAAAGAAATTGACAGCAAAACGTTCTTTGGGGTGAAAGGGTTTATTATCTGGCTTGTTCTCCCTGTGGTAGGTCAAGCAGTAGCATCTCTGCCTCTGCCCAGAGCACTGGGCTGAGCTCTCTATATAGCACAATAATAGCTTATTGCCTAAAGGTCTGGACGCGGTAGCCTAGCAACAGGTGAGTTACGTCATCAGGTGGTTTAAGTTCAGTGAGGATCCTGGCCATAGGAAACCCAACTTCCCTACACTTCACCCCTCCAGGATTCTCGCCTTACAATCTGTACACTTTCAGTCTTCTGCAATGGACCCTGTGCGAGAAAGCTGGAGCACTGTGACCAGATTCCACAATAGCAACAGAGGATAACAACTTAGAGATAATAAAAATTAGGATACAGCAAGATTTTGATACAGGTAACAAAAATTATAATAATCCTCAAACCAGAGGAGGTTCCTAATAACAAAACTTTTAATAATCCTCAAACCAGAGGAAGTTCTCAATCCACAAAGACTTTAGGGTCGATAAGACACATGTTTTAATGCTACCGACATAGGCAAATCCTGTCCATCAGGTAGGATGCATGCAAGAGAGTGGTCCTGTGATAGGACTGAAGCAAAAGAGGGATCCCCTCCAGGTCTAGTATACCATACTTTTACTCCTTTCCCTGTGGGGGTTGCTGAAGGGTCTATATATAGTGCTACTGGAGGTGCATGCACTGGACATAATGATAAAACAACACTCCCCGGTAAGATGCTCCTACCTTCTGACTGTTCAGGATACACTACTGTGACCTTTGGTGGCCACTCTACTGTTATTCCAGGAATACACAGGAGAGCCAGCCATCGTTGGTCCAGGTGTCGAAAGGTCGAAGGCCACATCCACTAAATGGAGTCTCCGGGATTCAGTGCAGTTGGTGTTGGCAGCAAGATGTTATTCTGGTGGCCAAACCTCAACTTCAGTGATTCTTCCTTGGTTTGTACTTGCAGTTGTATAGGGGAGGCAGCCATATGCGTTCACATGTCTACGGGGCTCACGGCTACCTTTCGGGGTCTGTTGTTCAAACACCGTAGCATGGTCCATAAGCAGACTGAACATCTCCGCAGACTATTGGTATCTGACTTTAGTCCAGATTTTAGCAAGCTATTGTGCCCCTCTATCATGCCTGCTGCAGTAGATTGCATGGCACATGAAACTTTCATTTGATTCCCAGCTGGCGCACTCATTCCTGCAGTGTATGTCCATTAAAATGGGTGCCCTGAGGAGGGTGGAGCCAAGATGGCGGCGTGATTAGAGCAGTGGAAATCTCCTCCCAAAACCATATATATTTTTGAAAATATAACAAATACAACTATCCCTAAAAGAGAGACCAGAAGATACAGGACAACAGCCAGGCTACATCTACACCTGCAAGAACCCAGTGCCTCACAAAGGGGATAAGATACAAGCCACGGCCTGGCAGGACCCGAGCGCTCCTCACCCCAGCTCCCGGCAGGAGGAGAGGAGTCGGAGCGGGGAGGGAGAGGGAGCCCAGGACTGCTAAATACCCAGCCCCAGCCATCCGCACCGGGAATGCAGATACACAGTGCATGGGATGCTGGATACTAGGGAAACAGGATAGTAAAACCTGCGAGCGGGTCCCTGCAGCCAGTGTTCCCGGGACAAAGAAAAGCGAGTGCTTTTTGAAAGTCTTAAAGGGACAGGGACCCCACAGCTGGACAGAAGTGTCCCGGGACACTCAGCCCAGCTGCTGGGAATCCCGGGGAACTCCGGACGCCCTAACCCCCTGGGCGGCAGCGCAGCTCAGAGGCCCCTCACGGTGATAAACAGCCTCCCACCCATTCCCCCTCTGATGTGGCTCCGCCATAGCGGAGCAGCAGCCTGAAAGCGGCCATGCCCACAGCAACCACGGAGCTTACTCCACAGAGGCCGGGCAAGAATCAGAGACCCCGTCTGTGCGCAGCTGCCCAGGACAAGCGGCTAGGGATCACCATTCTCCCAGGAGAGGAAGGCCACAAACTAGCAAGAAGGGACGTTCTCCCAGCCGACACATGCGCCAGCTCTCCACAACTACCTCTATTGCCATGAAAAGGCAGAAGAATTTGATCCAGACCAAAATCAAAGAGACAACCCCTGAGAAGGAGCTTGGAGAGATAGACCTAACCAATCTTCTTGAAAAAGAATTCAAAATAAAGGTCATAACCATGCTGATGGAGCTGCAGAGAAAAATGCAAGAGCTAACTAACAAAGTAGGGAGAGAGACTACAGAAATAAAACAATCTCTGGAAGGATTTAAAAGCAGAATGGATGAGATGCAAGAGGCCATTGATGGAATAGAAACCAGAGAACAGGAATGCATGGAAGCTGATGCAGAGAGATAAAAAGATCTCCAGGAATGAAACAATATTAAGAGAATTGTGTGACCAATACAAAAGGACCAATATCCGCATTGTAGGGGTACCAGAAGAAGAAGAGAGAGAAAAAGGGATAGAAAGTGTATTTGAAGAAATAATTTCTGAAAAATTCCCCGAACTGGGGGAGGAAATAGTCACTCAGACCACATAAGTACACAGAACTCCCAACAAAAGGGACCCAAGGAGGACAACACCAAGACACATAGTAATTAAAATGGCAAAGATCAAGGACAAGGACAGAGTTTTAAAGGCAGCTCGAGAGAGGAAAAAGGTCACCTACAAAGGAAAACCCATCAGGCTATCATCAGACTTCTCACCAGAAGCCTTACAGGCCAGAAGAGAATGGCATGATACATTTAGTGCAATGAAACAGAAGGGCCTTAAACCAAGGATATTGACTGTATCCAGCATGATTATCATTTAAATATGAAGGAGGGATTAAACAATTCCCAGACAAGCAAAAGTTGAGGGAATTTGCCTCCCACAAACCACCTCTACAAGGTATTTTAGAGGGACTGCTCTAGATGGGAGCACTCCTAAGGCTAAATAGATGTCACCAGAGAAAATAAAATCACAGCAAAGAAAGCAGACTAACTAAAGGCAAGACAAGTAGTGATTTTACAGCATCTTACTATGCTGATGGACAGTGACTGTAATGGGGTTTGTGGAGGGTACTTGGTGAAGGGGGGAGCCTAGTAAACATAATGTTCTTCATGTAATTGTAGATTAATGATAACAACAACAACAAAAAAATTAGTCTCCTGATCACTCTCAATTACCTGTGGTCAGCCATAGGCAGCAAAAAGACGCTCCAGGCCTTGTTTGGTCATCTGCTGGTCTGCACAACAGGTGGGAAAAGCAACCAGAAGTCCAGCTGTTGTGTCCACACAAGTCATCACATACTGATATCCTTCTGACACAGGTAGAGGCCCAATGTAGTCTATCTGGCACCTGACGAGGGGTATAGGCCCCTTAACTATTCTCCCATGTTGCTGTGGAACTCGGTGTACATCCCTTTTGGAGCACATGACACATTCCTGCCGGGCTCTACTAACTTCTTCAAAGGTCGAAGGCAAGCCCCACCGATGGTCTACAGCCCACATTGTCTTTTGCCCCGCATGCAACAAATGCTGATGTAGCCATTGGGCTACATCAGAGGCAGGCTTTCCTTGTAACCAATGTTATCTGGGCCAATTTATCTGCTGCATCATTTCCTGGGGATGCCAGTGGCAAATGACCTGTCACATGGTATACTGTACCACAGGCCCATAAGTCTTGCCACAATTCTTGTCCCCAAAGGGGTCGGGGACCAACCAGCCAGTTGGCATGATACCAGGTTGGTAGCCACAGGGTCAAGCCCCGATAGACAGCTCAGCTGTCTGTGCAGACAACTATAGGGGAGGGCTCCTTGCGGATCACAAGCCAGACAGCCTGCAACTCTGCCCATTGGCTGCTCTTACCCTCACCATCTTCCATCCATATTGTCTCAGTCTTACGATGGAAAGCTATGGCCCTCCATTTTGGGAGCTGCCGACTGTTGGAGCCATCTGTGTACCATGCATCTTTGGGTATAGGGGCTCTTCCCTCCTAATAGGGACTCTACTACTAATGGTTCAAAAGCAAGTTCTTCCTGCTTTTCACTAGTATATGTCACTGGCCCCAACAAGCATTGGAGTTCTTCACTCAAGGGGCTACTAGAGAGGGCACTACGCTGCTGTAGGTAAGCACCCCACTTGGCTAGTGTGGGTGTTCGTGCCACACCACTCCTTGGCTTTTGGGTCCAGTCTCGTACCCACCCCAAGATGGCATAGGTGGTTATTACCTTTTATTGGGGCCATTCCAGTGAAGGGTTCTGTAGCCAGCAAGGCGTGGTACACGGCAGCCAGTTGTTTTTCTATCAAAGTGTATCGTACCTCTGCCCCTTTCCAGAGTTGTGACCAGAATCCAACGGGTTGGCGAGTTCATTCAAGCCGCTGCCAGAGACCCCAGCTGTAACCGTCTTCAGTGACATGAACGTCCAGCTCACAGGGCCTTGATGGGTCTATCACAGTCAAGGCCTGCATGGCCTTGACTGCCCGTTTTGCTGTAGTAAAGGCAGATGCACATGTCTCATCCCAGTTCCACCTGATGCCCTTTTGTACCAACCGGTATAAGGGCTTCAGAATTTGTGCCAAGTGTGGGATAAACACTCTCCAGTATCCTAGAAGACCCAGAAACTCCTGTAGCAATGCTGCAGTTGTGGGGGTAGGAAAGGCCTGGACTTTGTGTATAACTGCTTCTGGTATAACTTTGGTCTTACCCGACCCCCAAGAATTTGACAGACAAACCAGGTCCCTGAACCTTGGTGGTGGTGTTCACAGCCTATCCTTTCTCCTGTAAATGTTAACAGCAGTCTAGGTGCTGCACCTTCTAGATCTGAAAGAGAATCAGACGTGAGCATAACATCATCAATATAATGGTACAGCCACACCATTGGCAGTTTCTCCCATGTAGCCAAGTCCTGGGCTACAAGTCCGTGACAGATGGTGGGGCTGTGGAGGTATCCCTGTGGGAGGACGGTGAAAATCCATTGCCGTCCTTCCCATGTGAAGGCAAACTGTTCCTGACTTTCCTGCTCAATGTCAATGGAAAAGAAGGCATTAGCAAGATCTACCACATAATGGTATGTTCCTAGTTCATGGCTGAGGGTATCCATCAGGCCTGCAATAGAGGGGACAGCAGCATGCATAGAGGGGTATGACCTTATTCGGTTCTCTGTAATCCACAGTCATATGCCAGGAGCCATCTGGCTTTTTGACTGGCCACACTGGGGAATTTAAAGGACTGTGGGTGGGCTTTATAGTACCCACCTTTTCCAGCTCCTCGAGAGTTTCTCCAATCTCTTTATGCCCTCCAGGCGGTTTGTATGGTTTGGTATTAGTCACCTGCTGAGGCACAGGCAAAGCTATGGGTGGGTGCCTAGCATGTCCCCTCAGAACTGCCTTCACCACATGTACTCTCGGTCTGAACTCACCTGCAGTGGTCTGCAGCCATAGACCCTGCAGGATATCAATCCCCAAAATATACTCAGGCAAAGGAGATATATACACAGTATACTCCTTTGGGGGTAGACGCCCTATTCCCAAAGGGATTTAGGCTTTTTTTCACTCTGATAGCCTTCCCCCTGTATCCATCTATGATAATGGGTGTCCCATGGAACCACTCAGGGTTACCATGAATCAGTGAACATTCAGCCCCAGTGTCCACCAGAGCCAGGACATGTTGTATGTTCACTGGGGACCAATGGATAGCTATTTCAGCATGTGGCCTCCAGTTCCCCCCTGGTCCCTCAGGGTGAATACCTTGACTTCCCCCTCAGTCAAGTGTTGTTCCCCAATCACCTTCCTGTGTGTGCTCAATTGAGGTTGGCTCTCTCCCCAGCAGGAAGTCTTCCAAACACACAGGCCGGACTTGTGCCCCTGTCTCTGACCTCTGCCTCTTTGATCTTAATGGCTGGAACTGCTGCTCTGGTTTCAGGTATTGCCACAGCTCTAGTAAGATCCTGTTTGACTTCCCATCTAATTTCCTCCCATCTGCTCCTGCCCCTATTAAATCAACCCACATCTGCGTCCTAGTAACCTTCATGGGGCCCTGTGAATTATTCTTGTGGGTAACAGGTCTTATTTCTTTCTGGATTCTCATTGCTTCTGCCTCTCCTAAGTCTGCTACTTTATGTGTCACCTCACTTATGGGATGCCCTCAGTGAGGGGAAAGAATGACCACTAGAGACCCAAAGAGGGATGTAGGAGCTGTTTGAAGTACATTATTTCTCATCCCAGTAGTGAAAATCTCTTCATCTGGGCCATAATTCTCTCGACTCTAGATGGCATTTCTTATGCCTAACTCTTGTAGCACCTGTTGGAATTCAGCACATGTTTGCCATCTAACTGGACAGGATGGTAGATCACCCGGATTGGGCCACACAGCACGAAGTGCAGCCATAAGCCAATCAAGAAGGGAGTGACTCCCTGGGGTCTGATGTGCATTTTGTAATCGCTGCCTCAAGGCAGGCTGCACTGTCAGGGAAGACAGCATTCCCATCTCTGATCTCAACAGAACAATTCCATCCACCTCTAAGTCCCACAGACGCAGGAGCCAAGCCGATACTGATTCCGAGGGCTTCTGCTGAAACCAGGAGCCCAAATCCACTGGCTCGGCCTGTGTATAGGGGTGGACCATAGAGTGCTCCACGACCTGGGGAGGGGGCTGCTCCTGTCCTTGGGGAACTCTCAGCTGGTGGGTCTTTATTTTCTTTACAACCACTGGGTGTGCTTTCAGTACAGGAGGTGCTAGTGCCTCCGGCACCACCCCTTCATCTTTCCCCAGCTCCTCCATTTTTGGGGCTGATGACACCTTTCTCTCCCCTCCCCCGAGTGCCTCCTCTGCTACAATCTTTACCTTTCTATCTCAGTCTTCAGAAGGTGTCTTACTTTCACCTCAGTGCTTTGCAGCTGACGTTCTCATGCCACCTCTGCCTGTGCTTCCGTCAGGAGTTCGTCTTTTTTCTTAATGGCCTCTTCCTCCTTCAGAACACCTGGCAGCGCTGCCATCTCGTCTCCAATGGCACCTTGCTACCCATGCTCTTGTGCTGCCTCCTCTCACATCAAGGCCATCTCCTTCCTTAGGGAATCCACAGAGGTTTGCAGCTCATGTTCTCGTGCCACCTCCTCTTGCATCAATGCCATTTCCCTCCTCAGGGAATCCACAGAAGTTTGCAGCTCGCGTTCTCATGCCGCCATTTCTTGGGTCTCCTCTGTAGACCTTTTTAAGACTGAGAAGCATCCAACCCACAGTCCCTGCTGCCTCCCGGCACTCTGCTTCTCAAAGGATCTTCTTACGATGCTAAGAGCCACCCCTACTGTCTCAGGTGTCACCTTCACTTGCCTCCAGTCCTGGGGTGGGGCCCAATTCTCTAGGAGGCAAGCCACCTCAGACCACATACCCACTGGGGACAATCCACTGTTTCCCCATTCACAGGGGCAGCCCGCTGAAGCACCCCTTCCATAAGGGCAGCCGTCTTTTTCCTTAGTCAACAATGAACCCTTTCGACTTTCGCCAATTGTCTTGCCAATGGGTTTCAGCCCTGGGCAAGTTTGCTATGGATTCAGTGTGACCAAATAAATTGACAGCAAAACGTTCTTTTGGGTGTAAGGGTTTATTACCCGGTTTATTCTCCTGGCAGTAGATGGAGCACTAGTCTCTGCCTCCGCCCAGAGTACTGGGCTGAGCTCTATATAGCACAGTAATAGCTTATTGCCTAAAGGTGTGGAAGTGGTAGCCTAGCAACAGGCCAGTTACATCATCAGGTAGTTTAAGTTCAGTGAGGATCCTGGCCTTAGGAACCTCAACTTCCCCACATCCGGCTATATATCTGTGTAAGGTTAGATTTTCTTATATGATTATATACTTCAACCAAAACAACATATTGCAGAATCAGTTGTAAGAATCCAGCTGTCTTCTGTAAAGCCAGCCATTAAATATATTTTCAAAAATATAAAATAGTGTCACTTTTCTCACTAAGTTTTTTGGAAAATAGGTTTTTAAAAAGGTTCTTTATATCAAAATATTGTTTATGTTAATATGTAATAGGCTTATTATTCCTTTATATAAATTAATATTTAAAAAATTTCTCAGATTTAATTTCTAATTTGGTAAGTATCAATACATAGAACCTAATTAAACAAAAAGTTTTTGAAAAATCCTTAACTTTTTAAAGTAGGTCCTTAGACCAAGAATTGGTGAACTGCTTGCTGACCTACAGACAGCATAATGATGCTTCCTTTTTATTTCTGATATTATGCATTTGTTCCGTTTCCTGTTTCAAAAAAGAAAAAAAAGAGGACATGTCCCATTCTCACAGTTTTCAGATTATTTTCAAAAGACATATGTAAAAAAGTGATGGCAAAACATCTGCAATTGCATTAATTAATTTTAAAACTCCACAGGCCTAGTTTAGTCTGTGCATAAGTTGATTTCCATATTTTGTTTTGCAGATTCCCCACAAAATGACATAAAATTCAGTTAAAAACAGAACCCCCCTGGCAGCAGTGACACAATAGTAGCAAGACCACCGCTGGTTCCCAGATCCTGGTGTTTAATACAGTTCTCCAGTTAAAGGAACCAGTGCTGATTCTAGGACTGGGCAAGAGATACATAAGATCGCCTGGAGCATCTTGTGGTGCAAACAAGTAAGAAAGTGCTTAAACAAACCACAATGATAGGAATATGTCAAAGATACTTCGGAGCCAAATGAAAGAGCTCCTAATGGCCAAAGTTGGAATAATTTGAGCATGAGCAAGAAAATAAGTAAAGTATACGGTAGTATTGGATTATAATCTGAAGTATAAAATAGCTATCCATGGCTCTATACCGGTGAAATAATAGAACATAAAAATAAACGAAGGAGAGAGAAATCTGTGCAGAAGAATTCCAAGTTAGGTTGATACTCTTGTCTTCAACAAGGTAGGGCATAGCTCCCTACTCCCTAAGTGTGTTTTCTTCATAATGGTTTCCTTCAAAGAGTCCACTAATTAAAGGAGATTGGGAGGACAGCAGAGAAACCTTATAAACACCACCTCAGCTAGGTGATCAGTATTAACATCAACAGTGGTAAGTCATATTGATAGTATGCTTCAAGGAATAGATGTAATGAAAATGGCACATTATCCTCCCGAAAACCCATAACCTTAGTCTAATCATGAGAAAAACATCAGAAAAATCCTAGTAGAGGGACATTTTATAAAATACTTGCCCAGCATTCCCTCAGACTGTCAGGGTCATCTGACAAAAAAGAAAAAATCTGAGAAACTCTAATAGCCAAGAGGAGCATAAGGAGATGTGATTAAATGAAATGTGGCATCCTGGATAGGGTCCTGAAACAAAAAGGATATTATGTAAAAACCTAAGGAAATTTAAATAAAGTACGACTATATATAATGTATATTAGTTTATTAATTATAACAAATATACTATACTAATGTAAGATGGTACTATGAGGTAACACTGGGTTTGCATATATGGGAACTCTATTACCTTTTCAGTTTTTCTCTAAAAATTTTTTTAAAAAATAAAGTTTATTTAAAAAAAATACTGAGTTCCTTAAGGTAGATTTATAACCTAAAATGATGTACTGCACAACTTTTACCAGATTTTTGCTTATATTCCACTCGTAAATACATACTACCTTTAGAGCAATGCAAGTTTAAAAAATATCTAGTAGAAGAGTAATTTGCTTAAGGGTATGGCACAGCTAGTTCTTGAAACAGGCCCAACATTAATTATGCTGCATTTGCTGCCAGCTGAGGGCCTACTCACAAATGGTAACAAGTTTTTATATAACCTTAAGTCCTTTGGTATCAGTTAAAAATTTTTATCTTCAACCAAAATTCTTGAAAAAAAATATTGGCTGTACCTTTGAAAGTATAATTTGCTACCTCAAAAGCCCTTTCTTATTCTTTGATATAATTTTAACAGATTTTTAATAATGTAAAGATAAATACTGGTTTTAAATAAGTAGTTTATTTCTCTACTTTTCAGAATAACCTTGCCTTAGGTAGTTGAATGATGATTTGGTTGTCTTTTTATTACTAAAGCAAGTGTGACTGACTCACCTGACAGTCAGACCATGCATTAGGAAAAGAGCAACTCAGATATTTTCTTGTGGGGGTGAGGGGAGGAAATGTGTTCCTTATATTTTTTCTAAGAGACAAGCATATTAATTTGTAACATTTTAATTAATCAAAACGTGAAAATGTGCATGCTAGCAAACCCAGCAAACAATTTCAACCTTTTCAACAAGGAATTTAAAGCCTTACTTGGCTATCTTTTCCTTTGGTTTATTTATAAATGAAAGAATTAAAAAATGAGTTCTATTATTTGAAATTTTAAACAGACTTTTCCGTGAATTAGTAAGAAAGAAAATACTTCAAGAAAAATTGTAAGTACCTGAACCATTATTTCAGTAGCCTGTGATGTTCCATATTTGTGCTGTCCAATTATGTGATCTTATTCCTGTTTTAGCTGAAATAACTACCAAATAACTAGACCAAAGAAATACGAGATAATTAGGCCAAAGCTGTTAATGTTGGAATTGCATATGATAGATAGATAGTTCAAGAGGAACTGAAAGAAAATACTAGTTAACGTTAGGCACCTTTTAAAGTTAAAAATTAAAAGAGCTTAAGGGAGAGGATTAGGATCAGAATCCACCATAAACAGTAGTTTCAGTCCTGGAGTCTGTTCACCTTTACCTAGGTCCATCCCTAGTCTGCAGGAACTTCAAGGAGTGACCTACCTTGGAAGAAGTCATACAGCTTGGATAATGACTTTTAGGCAATTGTCTTGCCCAGATAGACTCTTCAGGCATCACATCTGCTGTAATTACTATAATCCAAATGCCAGTTTGAATCTATATGGTATGAACAGGAGGGCATCTGGTGCTGCCTGAGTCTTTGGGTATACTTGCTCACTTTGACAGCCACATGATAACATTGCTTCTAAGAGAAATTTTGTACTATATGCAAAATTTCCAGCATTTATGACATGCTACAATTCAATGCATTTTCATGAAACAGCTGTCAAGTGTTTCAGTGTTCAGGCAAATCTAAGTGATAATTTTGAGCTCAATTTAAAAAAGGGATCTTGCTAAATAACTATTAAGTAGCATATGTTAATTAGTAAAAGTGTGAGATTATTTGGTTGTAGTTTTATTTATCATGGCTCAAAAGAACAGTGAGTCTTGGACGCTCTGATGTCTTACCATTTGATTATCTTTTAGCATCTGGGAAGGAGCAAAGGAAAGATATTTTTAACATCCATTCATTAGTGAGTGTCATCTGTAATGAGCTGGTAGTTTTCATTGACAGGATACTATATATCATTGATTCTAAGAGACATTTTTCAATTTTATTCACTGAAATTTGTGTTCTTACTATCAGTGGCATGTCATAGTTCAATTGGCAACTTTTTTTTCTTAGTGGTATGTAAAAGATCAGCCTTAAAATCAATTGTTTCTGTTTTGATGAGAAACAGCATCTATCTCTATTAGTATGCAAAAGAATAACAACAATAAAAAATAGTGACCCCCATACCTGAGGAGCACTTTCTTGATAGCCTCTATTTTCTTAAACTAGACCAAGACTGGAAAGTAAGCAGAAAGGTTTCATGAAGCTTAAAATTGCTGTTATGAAGCTCATGAAATAATTACCATGTACTTTCACATAAAATATTCTTTTGTCTTCAAGTATAGGGCTTTATTTCACACCTATTCTTACAGGCCTGGATATCTGAGTGTAAGAGTCCCTGAGAATTTGAAAGAGTAAAAAAAGATGTGCACATAAATGTTTATTAAGCAACAGTTCTGGGGCTTTTTTACTTTTAGCTGACAATGAGAGTGAGAATAAACAAATAAAATTTAAAACCTATATTTAAAAACAACACAAAACCCAGAACTGGCTGCACAGTGCTATTTCAATATGAGCAGATAGCCTAACAACACAAATCACCCTGATTACAGCTTGGAAGAGATTCTTTATCAAAATTCTGTCTGGCTGATTCCTTTAACGGACAAAATGTATTCTGTTTTTTCATTTTGATTGGGGAACCTTTGTTGTTGATTAAATTTTCTCCTCATATAGCTTAATGGAGTTGCTAGAACACGTTTTACCCTGAAAGTGTCAGAAAAAAAGAAATAAAACTTTTGTGATACTGACCTGTCAGACATCTGGAATGGGATTTGATTCTGTAATCCCAGTGGTATCTAACCCTCTTCATGCGACCTATGTTGCTAAATGCACCAGAGTGCCATTTTTAGGCCTAGAGCTAAGGACTGGGCACAGGAGGTAAGAAAGTGTGAGGAAAGTAGTAGAGGAGAAAAACTTAGAGCATGGTGCTGAAGAGTGTTTCTAGAAGGCCCTCAGAAGGCAGTTATGCACAGATAAAACAGTTGCACAACTGCATTATTTTTGTTTGGAATAAACACAGTCTCTGTATCTCCATAAATTCTTAGTATTAGGGGGCCTTTCAGGATATTTCTCTAAGATGTGAATTCTTAGCATAAGTTTGCTCGCTGTGAGCACTGTTAGCCTAAGAGTAGTTAATACATTTTGTGTCTTGGCAGGTTTCCAGCATTGACTAACTAGGTTTTTGCCTACTTAAATTCTTCAGGCAATTTCCCTTGGCTGCTGTGTTCTTCACACTCTGCCCTAACCTGTTTTGTATGTAGTCTGCCTTTGAGCTCTGCTTAGACACTTCCAGCTTTTATTTCTAAAGGAACCTTTAATAAAGTATTGATTTGTATGTTCTTAAATTATTTGTTGTTGATTATAAAAGCAATTCTGTATAGAAAACATTAACAGAAAAATTCTTTTCATCCTACCACCCGGTGAACTGATGTTAACATTTTAGTGTGTTTTAGTATATATAGTCTTTTTCCTCTGCCTTTATGTATTTTGTGTACGGGTGGGAGAGAGAAAAATAAATGGTGATTTTTATTTTTTTTGAATGAGAATCCTTTCAAATTTGCTCCTAGGCATGAAGAATAATTTTTAAAATAAACTTTTTTTCAGAACAATTTTAGAATCACAGGAAAGTTGGAAAGATAGTTCAGAGACGCTCATATGCCCAGCTTTCCCTAATGTTAATCTTCTGTAACTATGGTACAGTTGTAAAAACAAAGAAATTAGCACTCATACAATCCTTTTAGCTAAATTGCAGACTTTATATATGGATTTCCTCAGTTTTTCCACTATTGTCTTTTTTCTTCTCAAATATCCACTCCAGACACCATATTGTGTTTTAAAAGAACAGTGTTGTCCTTTTATTCTGCTTAACTTTATACCATGAACATTTCTATGTCATTAAATAATACTGTAAATAATGCTTGCTAATGGCCCCATTAAAGTTCATCAAGTGGATACTTTTGATATTTTTGTTAACGATTTTTTTGGGGGGGGTGCATTTTGTGAGGGTGAGGAGTGTTAGAAAACACACATCATTTTTATTTGTGGTATATTTGAATCAGTTTAATGCTGGATTATAACAGTAATCATGAATACCTTACTCTAAAAGCAGAAAATAAATAATCAAGTTTGTGTTCCTTTGAGAATAAGTTTAAGAGCCTTTTAGATTGAGTTTAATGCAGAAACTGATGAGCTGGTCATGAGCAATTTGTTCTGAGGTTTAGAGTTACTTGGCCTGTGGCTTAACTTTGAGCAGATTGTGTGTGTGTGTGTACATTTTATATACACATAGTCAATATTTAGGTTTTTAGTATGAGTCTAGCAACTAGCATAATAAATAACCACCTGAGTTTGGAAATAGAGATTTATGGTATATTCTACTTACACACTTACATATTCTTTTTTGAAAATTACCCTTTTATTTACTTTTCTGTTAATTGGTGCTCAGAAAATAGTTTCAGCATATTATATAAAAAGTGAAGATGCCTAGAAATTGCCTTGTTAACTTTTTTGTATTGTAACTGTTTTGTTGATGTTTCTAGCTTAATTGGTTTTGAATAACTTGTAATTTAACGTGAAGTTGAAAGTTAGAGTGATTTGAAGTTAGTGTTTTGTTGTTTTAAAGAATAAAGTGCTAAAAGCCAAATGCTTTTAAAGAACTGTAGGGTGTACCATACCTAAGGAAAATAGTGTAACACCCATACTTTTTTAACCTCTGTTGCTCAGTTTAGTAAATATTAATCATGCTATAGTTCAGTCCTTGCCAGCAGACTAGTATCAAATAGTAAATTTATAAACTAGAGGTTTATTGCAAGGTTAAGCAATCATTTGTTAATTTGACACAGTTACTTAAGTTAATTATAGAAATAATAACTGAGTTGAAGCATATAAACATAGAATTCTAGTGTAAAATGCTTACAGAAAACAATGCACTGTCTCCATAAGATCAAATATGTTCATTCCTATTTTCAGAGTTAATGATAAATGTTTTCTGGAGAATGCCTATATTTTCTTATTGCTGTCTTATAATCATGTACCTTCTTTCTATGGTGCAATCTGTGAAGTGTTAGTAGAGAGAGCTACGTGATCTGTCATACAGAAGGTTCATCACTTTGATGTTGCTATAAGACAGTGTTTGATTTCCTTGTACATATTTCTACATTGCAACATCAAGCAGTAAACTGGGTTTCTTTGAGAGTTCCCAAGGATGATGATGTTTTTTCCCTGTGATTAAAGGTACTGGGATTGTTGCCATTGGTACTGATCACATTATTGAATTGGCTAAGGCAGAGTGACTCATCTGCTGGATTTGCACATTTGTTGGTGTGTTTTTATATCTTAGGGCAGGCATTATGGGCACTCAGACTTAATAGTGCAGATTTTATCAAACCAGTGTTGCAGAGTATAAGTATGTTTTGAGGTTAAAAAATTTCAGTATTAAATTATGACTAGTGTTATTAAAAGTAGATTGTATTCTGCATCATCTTCCATTTTTAATTTTCTCTTGTTTTATTTTTAGGAAGCTATTTTAGTACCTTTTTCTCAGGATTTGCTAAGTACACATGCACAATTGCTGATTGATAGATAGATGGTAGAAAAAGATAGATTCTTTTTTTTCTGTTCCTAAAAGCCAGAATGCATGATTGAAAGTGATTTTGTCAAATTCAGTGTGACATATGACGTGAAGTGGGGAAGACTTTTTCTAGGTCTGGAAGGGATATCTAAGGTTCATGTCATCATCCATAATATAATGATACTCACTGTGGGTCCAGATGCTGTAGGGAGAATGTTCATGTTTATAGACTGATGCCATGACTTCAAGGTTGGACTTTGGGTATCATAGACAATAGAACACTATTAATTTTATTCTTAGGAATTATAAGTTCTCCTTGTATGAACTCTAGATTTTCTGCTTCTACAGGAAAGTAGTGGTGTATTTAAGATGGTAATAGAAAATGTGAACTGCCCTTTGTAGTGCAAACTGGCCCTTCATGAAATGGCACAAGCCTACTTTCTTATCTCCTAACATTTTCCCATGCATACCCTACCTTCCAGCTATAAGGAACTACTTGCTACTTCAGAAGCAGGCCACTTTCTTTTTAGAGCATGCACTCTTCTTGATCTGGCTTGTCTTTGCCCTTTGCAAACTTCCATCTCTTCTTTTAGGACTTGACTTAGAGGTCACCTTTCCCAGGAAGCCTCTCTTTTCACTTTTGTCTTTGTCTTTGCTCTGAGTTAAATGTTACAGCACTGTGAGTCTGCAACTCTGCCATGTAGTCATTTTTTTTTATCTGTCTCCCTCACTAAACATTAAACTTCTTGGAATCAGGGAATGTATCTGTTATGTTTATTTCTAGCATTTAGGTCAGTTCCTGGCAGAGAAAGTTAGTGCTCAGAAAATAGTTGTTAATTGCTTCAGGTGTAGATGGAGAAATGAACTCATTTTACGTTCTGTCCTTATTATTGATAGCTGTTGACAAATCATTTTTATCTATTGAACAACCTTTTGTTAGCTCAGTTCAAACAACTACATCTGAAATAACTGTTACTTTATTAGTATTTTAGATTTAGGAATGATGACAGTTTAAATATACCTAGGCATGGGCTTAATCTTTTTTGAGCATCCTGGTTTTACTTGTCTTTTACAGAGAAAATAGAAATGAGAGGAATCAAGTTTAAATTTCACTATAAGGAATTTAGATTAGACATAAAGTGTTTCCAGAAAATAAAGTACCAGATATTGAAGTGATTTGTAAGTAACGGATTTTTTTTGGAGAGTTAAAAATGGGAGTGTGAATGGTTATGGACTACAAAGGGGTTCACCAACATTACCCTTAGGATAAAAATCCTAAAGGAAGAAAAATAGGTTTAGGAATATGCAGATAAAGCTATATTCATGGATACACACTTAAAAATAGTTGGGTACTTTTTTGGTTTTGTGTGTATATGTGTACTTAAAATTTTCAACTACAAGAAGGCTGTTCCAAGCATCCTTAGTTTTCACAGAATAGTTCTGATTTTGGTGACTAGCGGAATCGACTGAGAAATCTCCCTCACCAGCTTTTTATTTTATTTTTTAACTCTTCAGAATGATTAAAAAGAAACCAAAACCGTAGCAGTATTAAAAATAAACATAAAACTAATACATATCAATAAAAAAGACTTACCAAGGTTTAAAATTGACAACCAGACCATTGACACAAAGAACAGGGTTTTGGAATGCTATTCTCTTCATTTTTAATATAAGTAAATATGGCAGTTAGCTGTGCCCAGAATTTAGAGTTACACTGCTATACTTCTAACTATAGGTATTTTGTCCTGGCTGTATTTGAACAGAACTGCTGGTGTATAACCCAAATTCACCCTCAATGCTAGTGAACTGAAAGAGCAAATATAGCTTCCTAAGCACCAAATTTATAATCACACTCGTGAATAGAGTTCATTGTTTTCTTTGCTTGTCATTCGGTAAGAATCATATTGGAATAATTTAGTACAGCTTTACTAAGTTTATTAATGTAACTTGTTATGAGGATGGTGCAGTAAGTTCTAGGCGCCTGTGCTTACAGTGCAAAAGCCTCCTTTGTGGTACAAGAGAGATTTTACGTGTAATGGTGATACAATAGTGCCTTGCCTTTTTAAACTCTTATGTATTTTTCTAAATGTCTTTATAGCCTGAATTTATGTGGTTTCCATAATAACTGTGAAATAGGTGTCCTGATCTTATAAATGAGGAAATATAGGCACAGAAAGGTCGACCTACTGTCAAAGGCACAAAAAACACAACATTGTT
The DNA here is from genome assembly GCF_030020395.1 of Manis pentadactyla. Taxonomy (NCBI): domain Eukaryota; kingdom Metazoa; phylum Chordata; class Mammalia; order Pholidota; family Manidae; genus Manis; species Manis pentadactyla. The sequence goes on from NW_026644758.1 coordinate 111,839, forward strand.
TTAAGATAAATTATTGTACTGTTTCAGTAGTTAATGTTTTCTAATTGCTTACTATATGCTAGGTACCATTTTAAGCTTTTTACATGTGTTAATAAGAGCTTGGGCTTTGAAGTCAGATCTGAATTTAATTCTCTCTTCCTTTCATCAGGTATTGACCTTGGAAAACCTGTGCAACCTCTTCAAGCCTTGGTTTCCTCATTTGGAATACAGAAATAGTGATAGTACCTATGTCATAGGATGGCTGTATGGATTGCGATAATCCAAATGAATTTATATCTGGCTTGCAGTAAGGGCTTTAAAATCAATTTGCTACAGAAAAAGAGGGTGTTAGTAGACAGTACTTAATGTAATTTTTTAGCTTCCTGTTGTTTTTCCTGGAAAAATGATTGTTTTCTTGAGTATAGAATCATGTTTGATGGTGATATACATGTATGTATTTTATGTACATATGTGTATATATTTGTGTGTGTACCTATTTTGTAGGAAAATATCCATTTTGTAGAAGATTACAGCTCCATATAGTGACTTTAACTGCCTCTTCCCTCTCATTTCCTCCTGTGATCACCTTTTGTTCTAAGCCTTCCACTAGTGAGAAGCAAGCAGAGAGAGTTAAGTCATGGAAAGTATCTAAGGCATTCATGTTCAAAGTCAAACGCAGGACACCTGCAGTCTGTTGGGTTATGTTCAGTCCAGGAGTGCTGTGGTATGTCAGTTATTCTGAGCTCTGAAAGTGTTTTCTTGTAGAAATTATCCTTTTAAGTGAGGCACATAAAGTCTTTTAATCCTTGATACAACTGACATGTTGGATATTTGCACTGAAAAACAGTACGAGTAAGCAAAAACTCCACAGACTTTGGCAGTGCTAATAAAGTAATGAAAAGAATAGAACTGAATATATATTGATCCTTGGAAAGAGGATTCTGGGAAGATGGTGGAATAGGAAGCATCAGGAGTCTGTTTCCCCACCTAGACAGGAATTGCACTGATGTAACTGTTTTGGAACTCCAGAGTTACTAAAGACTTGGAACTACCAGGAGAAGGTTTGGATATAAGTTGTGATTAATTTTGGTCAATTTCAGCTCTTAGCACAGTAACAACTGCCCATCCTGTACTCCTAGGCCTGTGCAGCTTACAGATAACTTGTGGGAACCAGGGTAGGCAAAAAAGACCCTTTCCTCCAAATATCACTGACTATTGTTTCCGATCACAGAATACGAAAAGATGGGCACCCATTGTTGCAAGCCCCTGTCCCTCCAGCTGAAGAGACTGCTAGGATTTTTAAAGGGCTAGTTAGCACCCTCTTCTGCCTATTCATTTTGCTCTTTTTGCCCTGCGGGGAGCCAGACATTAAAGACTAGGACATTTGAAAACCAACTGCATACACAGACAAAATTAGAAAGTGACCACACATGCCCATCAAAAGACTCAGAATAAAACTTCAGAAGACCTTAAGTTTACATCCCAGGCTGATCATTGGCACAGAGACAGCCTACAGCAATCAAAAAATAAAAATAAAAACAATAACAAAACCAGCAAACCCTGTGGAAGGAGGAGAATCTGATATCCAGAATTACCACATTATTAGATTCAAATGCCCAGTTTTCAACAAAAAAATCACAAAGCCTACGAAGAAATAGGAAAGTATGGCCCATTCAAAGGGGAAAAAAATCTACAGAAACTACTCCTGTTCTCCTGAAAAAAGACCTGATGACAGATACATTAGACAAAAACTTTAAAACAACTGTTTTCAAGATACTTGGGAACTAAAAGAGGATGTGGGAAAAGTCAAGAAAATGATGTATGAACAAAAGAAATTTCAACAAAAGGAAACGGAATAGAAATTCTGGGGCTGAAAAGTACAATAACAAATGAAAAATTCGGTAGAAGGATTCAAAGGCAGAACAAAGAATCAGAAAGTTGAAGACAGCACATTGGAAATGATCGAGTCTTAGGAACAGAAAGAGTAAACATTGAAGAAAAATGAACAGCCTAAGGTTATCTATAAGACACTATGCAGTGGACCAGTGTTCGTATTGTGGAGTCCTAGAAGGAGAAGAAAGAGAAAGGGACAGAGAATATTTGAAGAAATAATGGGGAAAAGATTTGGTAAAAGATATGAATATAAACATCCAAGGAGCTCATTGTGCTCGAAGTAAGATTAACTTAATGAGACACACATCAAGACCCATAATCCAACTTCCAAAAACCAAAGACAAGGAATCTTGAAAGCAGTAAGAGACAATCGAATCATCACATACAAGAGATCCTCAATAAGATTATCAGCAAATTGCTCGTCAGAAACTCTGGAGGCCACACAGCCGTGGTCTGATATATTCAAAGTACTAAAAGAAAGTGTCAGCCAAGAATCCGACATCCAGCAAAACTGTCCTTCAAAAGTGAGGGAGAAATTAAGATATTCCCAGATAAACAGAAGCTGAAGGAGTACATTACCTCTAGACATGCCCTGCAATAAATGGGCCAGGAAGTCCTGTAGGGTGAAAGGAAGGGATACTAGGCAGTAACTTGAAGCCTTGTGGAGAAAGAAAGATCCCATTAAAGGTAAATATAAGGTGAATTTTGAAAGCTAGTACTCTTGTAACAAAGATTTGTATCTACATTTTTTGTTTTCTGCATATGCATAATTTAAGAGAATAATATATTTAAAGGAAAAAAAACAGTCTAAAAACTAATATTGTAACTTTGGTTTGCAACTCTTGTTTTTTGTGTAACTTGAGAGACTAATACATTTAAAGAATTGTTTGTTTTGAGGCACACTGTAAAACATAATTTTGTGACATCAATAATTGAAGGAGTGTGGATAGAGCTGTAAAGGGGCAGAGTTTCTATGTTATTGGTGTGAAGCTGGTATAAATTCAAATTGGACTGTTACAACTTTAGGATATGAAATATAATCCCTATGGTAACCACAAAGAAAATATCTATAGAATATACACAAAGGGAAATGAAAAAGGAATTTTAACAGTTTAGTAAAGAAGAAATGAACTAAAAAGAAGACAGTAATACAGGAAATGAGGTAACAAAAAAAGACTAAGGCATATAGAAAACAAATAGTGAAATGAGAGAAGTCCCTCCTTATCAGTAATAACTTCAAATGTAAACAGACTAAACTCTCCAATCAAAAGACAATTCAACAGAATGGATAAAAGCATGTGATCCAACTGTAGGCTGTCTATAAGAGATTCACTTGAGATCCAAACACACAAACAGATTGAAAGTGAAAAGATGGAAAAAGATACTACATGCATTTAGTAGTAACCAAAAAAAGGATAGGAGAAGCTATACTAATACTAGAAAAAACAGGCTTTAAATTTAAAAAAGACAAAGAACATTATGCATTAATAATATTATCAAGAGCAAGAAGATACAATTGTAAACATTTATGTTCCTAATGACAGATCCTCAAAATACACAAAGCAAACACTGACGGAATTGAAGGGAGAAATAGATAAATCTGCAGTAATAGTTGGAGATTTCCAATACCCTACTCACGATAATAGATAGAATAACCAGACAAAATATAAGTAAGGAAATGGTGGACTCAACACAATAGACCAACTAGATCTAACACATATATACAAAACACTCCACACAACAATAATACCATACATATTTTTCTCAAGTGCACATGGAATATTTTCCAGGATAGATCATATGTTAGGCCATTAATTAAGTCTCATTAGATTTACAGAGATAGGTATCATACAAAGTATCTTTTTCAACAAGGGGCTGAAGTTAGAAAGCAACAACAGAAGGCAAACTGGAAAATTCACAAAGTTTTGGGAACTAAGCAATACACTTAAACAACCAATGTATCAAAAATCACAAGGGAAATTAGGTAATACTTTAGAGAAAAATGAAAACACCACATGCCAAAATTTATGGGACACACAGAAAGCAGTGCTAAGGGGCAAATTTATAGCTATAAATGCTTACATTAAAGCAAGAAAGACCTCAAATCAACAATTTAGCTGTAACTTAAGGAAGAAGAACAAACTAAAACTAAGTCTACCAGAAGGAAGAAAATAATGAAGTTTAGAGGAGAGGTAAATGAAATAGAGACTAGGAAAACAAGAGAAAATCAATGAAACTGAAGGTTGGTTGTGTGAAAAGATCAACAGAGTTGACAAATGTTTAGCTAAATGGACTAAGAATGAAAGAGGGGAGACTCAACTGAAATCAAAGATTTATACCAAAATAAAAAAGATTGTAAGACAGTACTTATGAACAAGTGTGTGCCAACAAATTGGACACTCTAGATGAAATGGACAAATCCCTAAAAACAGACTCTACCAAGACTAAATCACAAAGTGATAGGATATCTGGATAGACCTGTAGCTAGTAAGGAGATTGAATGAATAATCAAAAAATCTCCTGACAAGAAAAGGCTTGGCTACATTGCTGAATTCTATCAAACATTTAAAGAAGAACTGGTATCAACCCTTCTCAAACTTTAACCAAAAAAAGCTTAAGAGGAGGAAACACCTCCTAATTCATTTTGTGAGGCCAACATTACCCTGATACCAAAGTCAGACAGAGACACTATAAGAAAACTACAGATCAATAGCCCTTATTATTATTGATTCAAAAATCCTCACCAAAATACTAGCAAACCAAATCCAGCTACATATTTAAAGGATTATACACCATGAAAAAGTATGATTTGTTCTTGGAATACAAGGATGGTACAACATAGAAAAATCAGGCAGTGTAACACATCACATTACAGGCATACCTGAGAGTGTGCAGGGTTGGTCACAGATCATTGCAGTAAAGCAAATATAGCAATGATGCCAAGTGAATTTTTTGGTTTCCCAGTGCATATAAAAGTTATGTGTATACTACACCGTAGTCTATTAAATGTGAAATAGCATTATGTCTTTTTTTTTTTTTTTAAGTACATAACTTAATCAAAAAAACTTTGTTGCTAAAAAAGTCTGATCATTCCCGGAGCTTTCAGTGAGTCATCATCCTTTTGATTGTGGAGGGTGTTGCCTCAGTGTGGTGATGGCTGTCGACTGATCAGGACTTGCTCTTTGCAGGGTTGCCCCAAATCTTCAATTTGTTTTAAAAAAAAAGTGCAATAAAGTGAAGCACAGTAAGAGGTATGCCTGTAACAGAATGGAGGATTAAAAACCACATGACCATCTCAGTTGATGCAGAAAAAAACATTTGGAAAATTCAACATCTTTTCACCATAAAACACTAAAAAAACTAGGAGTAGAAGGAGACTCCCTCAACACAATAAAAGCCACACATGAAAAACCCATAGTGAATGTCATACTCAATAGTGAAAGACTGAAAGGTTTTCTTCTAAGATCAGGAACAAGGCAAGAGTGCCTGCTTTCACCATTTTTATTCAAAATAGTACTAGAGTTTCTAGCCAGAGCAGTTAGTTCAGCAAAAGAAACAGGGCATCTGTGCTGGAAAGGACGAAGTAAAATAATCTGTTTGCAGATAATATGGTTGTATATGTAGAAAACCCTTAAGATTTTACACACAAGAAATACAGAACTAATAAATGAATGAAGCAAAGCAGTAGGATACAGAGTCAACACACAAAAGTTTATTACATGAATAATGAGTTATCTGCAAAGGAAATTATAAAAAATTTCATTTACAGTAGCATCAGAAAAGAATAAAATACTTGGGAATTAAAGAGGTGAAAGATACAGTGGAAACTAAAACATTGCTGAAGGAAATTAAAGAAGACATAAATAACACATCACGTGTTCATAGATTAGAAGATGTAATGTTAAAATGTCAGTACTATTCAAAGAGACAACAGTCTTGAAAAAGAACAAAGTGGATGACTCACTTCCTGATGTCAAGTTAATACAAAGCTACAGTAATAAAAACTGTGTGGTACTGGCATAAAGGCAGATTTATAGACCAGTGGATCAGAATAAAGAACCCAGAAATAAACACACATATACAGTTAAATAAATTTTGACAAGGTTGCCAGGACCATTCAATGGGGGAAAAGACAGTCTTTTCAACAAATGGTGCTGGGAAAAACTAGATATCCACATGCAAAAGAATAAACCTGGATCCTTTTCTTTACAGCATTTACAAAAATTAAGTCAAATCATTTTGAGTTAATCAAATGTGATTAACTCAAATGTGTTAATCAGTGATACAAAACAAAATTCTTAGAAGAAAATATAGGATAAAAGATTCATGGCATTGGGTTTGGCAATGCTTTCTTGGATATGACACCAAAGGCACAGGCAATACAAAGCATATAGACAAATTGGACTTACTGAAAAATAAAGTTTATACATCAAAAGTCAGAGTGAAAAGGCAACCCATGGAATGGGAGAAAATATTAAAAAATCATATTTGATATAGTATCAATATCCAGAACATAAAAAGAACTTCTAAAATCCAGCAACAAAAACCAACCCGATTCAGAAAATGGGCCAAGGACTTGAGTAGACATTTCTTCAAAGAATATATACAAATGGCTAATAAGCACATGAAAAGATGCTCGACATCACTAATCATGAGGGAAATGGCAAATAAAATCTAGTGAGGTATCACCTCACATCCATTAGGATAGCTAATACCAAAAAACCCAGAAAACAAGTGTTGGAGAGGATGTGAAGAAATTGGCACCCTGTGCAATGCTGGTAGGACCATAAATGGTGCAGCTGCGGTTGAAAACAATATGGTGGTTCTTCAAAAAATAGAATTACCACATGATCAGTAATACCACTTTGAGTCTAAAGCCAAAAGAATTAGAAGCAGGTTCTCAAAGAGGTATGTATACATCTATGTTCATAGTAGCATTATTTACAAGAGCCGAAAGGTAGATAAATGTCCATCAACAGTGAATGGATTAGCAAAATTTGGTATTTACGTGCAGTGGAATATTATTCAGCCTTTAAAAGAAA